>NW_022111301.1:1380532-1456411 GCF_000313985.2 Echinops telfairi | reverse complement strand
AAAAAAAAAACCCAAAACAAAACACAAGAAAGAAAAGCTTGTAGGTAGTTCAAGGACTGATTTTTTACCTTTAGGAATGTTTTCCATTCCAGTCTGTTGGGGCACCAAGCCCTGGGTCCAAAGTCGACCTTCGGCATTCCCTGGAGACCTCCCCACTGCATTCCCTTGCTGTTCTGTTGCAGCCCCTTAGTGTTTTGCCTTGATGTGGTGGGATCAGATTGGGCGCAATTCCCACACTGTGTCTCTAGTGTTGTACGCTGTAGGACTATGGGTCAGTGAGGGACGTCATGTCTCATATTGGGGCCAGCATGTGGTGCTCTCTGTAGACTGGCTGCTCTGGGCAGGAACATTATTATTACAAGAAACCATAAGGGACCTCACTAATAGAAACAAAAATCCCATGCTTGTGAATTGATATACACAATGTTGGAAAGATGGCAATCCTACCTAAGATTCAATGCAATCCTGATACAAATACCAGCATAATTTTCTCAAAGAAATGAAAAACTGGCTACCAACCTCATATGGAAAGGGAAGAAACACAGAATTGGAAAAGAACTCAAGAAGAATAAAGTTGGTGGCCTTGCATTACCTGACTTTAAAACTTATTATACAGCCACAGTTGTCAAAACAGCATGATGCTGGTATAATGATACATATTCAGACCAGGGATAAGAACGGAAAAGTCAGAAATCAATGTAGCAGATACAGACAACTGATCCTTGATAATCCCCCCAACCCCATCAAATGGGAAGCAGATGGCACGTTTAACAAATTGTGCTCTAGAAACTGGATACCAGCTTTCAGAGGAATGAACCAAGACCCCTGCCTCACCCCATACAAATTCAAGGCACATCACAGACCTCGAGGTAAAACCCCAAACGATCAGAATTATCAGTGAAAAAAAAATGTCACAAAGCTAAGAATCTTAGTGCAGGGAATCCCTTGGATATCAATCATAATGAAGGATACACACCCAGAATAAGAGAAAATAGACATAGACGTTTGGACATATTAAAGATAAAACACTTGTGCGCATCGAAAGACTTCATTAAGAGAGTTATTAGAGAGCCCACAGACTTGGGAAAGATATTTAGTAATGACATATCAGACAAAGGTTTTATTACTAAAATCTTCAGTACCCTGCAACCTTACAATAGTAAGAGGAGGTGGGCAAAAAACTTGAACAGAAGAGTCTCAAAGGAGGAAACTCAAATGGCCAATAAACATATGAGAAATTATTTATGATCATCAGCCATCCAGGAAATGCAAATCTAAACCTCCTTGAGATACCACCTAACACCCACAATGTTATCCATCCCCCACCCTAAAACAAAACATGAAAAAAAGTAAGCAACAAATCTTGGAGGGGTGTGGTGATAGGAACTTTCATCCACTGCTGGGCGTCTTGTAGATATGTATAGCTACTGTGGAAAGCCATTTGGTGATCCCTAAAACAGATGGAAATTGAATTATTGCATGACCCAGCAGTACCACTGCTGGCCACGTATCCAGAAGAAATAAGAAACAGGCCAAGACCAGACATCTGCATTCCAATGTTCATCTCTGCACAGTTCATAAATGTAAAAAAGTGGATACAGCCTAAATTTCCATCAACAGATGAATGGATTAAAAAACTCTAGTATAGACACAATGGAATACTTTGCATCCCTGAAAAACAGTGATGAAAAGATGAAGCACCTCATCTCATGGAAAGAGTTGGAGGATATTGTGTTGAGAGAAGTTAGCTAAGCACAAAAGGAAAAGTGCAACACGAGTGCACTGAGGTAAGTTCAAACAACAGAACAGGCATGGGGGAAATGTACATATGGCACAGTTCATGGGCTAAGGACCAGATAATCTGGAAAAAGCCAGGCCAATCACCATGATGCACACATCATCAAAATAAAAGAAAGAAAAAAAAGAAAAATATAAAAAGTGCGGATAGCACCTGCATGAAAGACATCTTCCACCACAATCCCCCACTTCATATTCCTTTACAGCCCACAGAAAGATGGGGAAAGAATAAAGACAGCAGTGGGGGGCCAGGGTACTAATCCACCCTAGGGGATGGTATTGTTTATGTCTCCACAGGAAATAGAGAGACATCATAGACTTCATTCCAGTGTGCCAAGCCTTGAGGGCAACATCCCTGCTCAGAGCTGTTCCTCACAGAGAGGACTACAGGGCCTCTGTTAGTTCAAGACATGACGCCCCCTCCCTAGATGACAGTGCAACAGAGGACAGCACTGAAGATAGTCTGACCCACCGACATGGTATCAAACCCAGAAGGCTGTGCAACAGAACAGTAATGGGAGCTGTGACAGTTACATAATCTCCTGTAAACTTGTGAAGGTTTGGAATCTAGCCTGTCAATCAGGTCGCAGCTTGATGACCTCATTTGGAGGTTCCAAGAAGATAAATAGCTCACTGGAGGCCAGATACTCTCAGACTCTCTGCTTCCTCTTCCTGCTGACAAGACACATAGAACTACACTAGAGCTTTGGAGCTGGGGGAGTCATGAGGAGATCCTTACCATCGCTGCGGTGCCTCCACTGGATCTACAAGGCTTTTCACTCACTGGCTTGTGATCTTCCTGCATTCAGTGTCATTGCATGTGTTGTGCGAGTCTGAAGAGGAAATTATAGACTGGTATCGGATATATGGGCTAATATCAGACTTATGGACTTGATCTGGACTAGACTGGGATGTTTTCTTAATATGCAATTACTCTTTGATATGAAGTTCTCTCTTACATACATATGAGTGTCCTGGATTTGTTTCTGCAGTCAACCTGGACTACCACAGGAGCAAAAGCACAAGTCACTGAGGAATCCTGATTGTAGACTGGCCTGAGAGGCAGTGCTTGGCACCTTATCTGAACTTGTGGGCTATTCACAATGGGACCACACTGAATGTGCAGAGAGGTGGTGGGTGGAGTGCTAGACCACTCTGTCCATGACTGTAGGAAGAACATTGGGGTCTTGTAAAAGGGGAGCCCCTTGGATTCAAACCCCGAGGACTTAAAGGACATAAGTGCGGTTAAGTAAGTGAGTTCTGGGTTATGGAACCCTGAAAGATAAGGGATTGGACTGATGGATTATAACATGTCCTGTGTGCTATTTAACAGAGGGATAGTCATCTACTCTGGGTCTGGACACCAGTTAGACTTGGAACTATATGTATGGTCTCTCTCTTTTTCACCCTCTGTGTGTCTATCTATATAACATAGGCAAGATATGCATCCCTAGGAGACAGCAATGGGAGCAACTTCTCCAGGGAGTGTGGGACATGGGAGAGGGGGAGGGGAAGGGAGATGAGCCATGAGCAAATAGCCATGAGCCATGACAGGGAAATAGCAAGGGATCTAAAATTGATGGTGAGAAGCATGTAGCATTCCTGGTTGTGTTTGATCAGTTATAATGTATCTGAGAGGAATTACTGAGAGGTGAATGATGGGTAAACATGATAGTGGGGTAGGAGGAAAGAAAAAAGAAAAAGAAAAGAACAAGAAAGTAAAAATTATATATTTAGGCATAAATATAGATATTTATATATACATGTGTATATGTAAATATATAAAGACATGTATATTTGCCTATCTATCAATATATCTATCTATCCAATAAGGAAGCAGATAGATTTTGGGTCTCCACTTAAATCTTACCTCAGTACAAGAACAGTTTGTTCAAATGATATGGCATCATAGGATTCTCACCTTCCCAACACAATTGCTGAAGACAAATTTGTGCATAAGCAAATGTGAAGAAAGTTGGTGGTGCCTGGCTATTAAAAGATATAGTGTCTGAGGTCTTAAGGGCTTGAAGTTAATCAAGCGGCCATCTATCAGTGAAGCAACAAAGCCCACATGGAAGAAGAACACCGGCCTGTGTGATCACAAGGTGTCAATGGGAATAGGTAACCAACATTCAAAAACCAAACAACTAGATTGACATGAAGGAGAGTAGGCAAAGTGGAGACCCAGAACTCATGTGTAAGATAATTGAACAGTCCCTCACAGAAGGGCCACACAGAAAGGATGATATATCCAGGTTGCAGCATAGCATGATGAAATACATAAATATCCCCTAGTTCTTTGATATTCCCTCCCCTTTACCTCATAAATTTTGTGAGACCTGTGTATGTTCATTTATATAATGAAGGTCGTTCGATGCATGAAATCCAAGATAGATAAACAATTCAGAAATAGTCATGAGAATAATGATTCCATGATCATACTGGAAGAGAGGTGAGAGAGCTGATAGCAATAACTGTATAGCCCCACTCGAGGGGAACAAATAACAGAATTGTAGGTGAATGTATACATTGGATCATGTAAGACATGGGACAAAGCAATATATAATGTAATAAAAAGGGTCCCGGGGGGAGGGGTAGACTGACGGAGGGGATAAAAGGGAGCTGATATCAAAGACTTCAAGAAGAAAGGAAATGTTTTGAAAATGATGGTGACAGTAATTGTACAATTATGTTTGATCTGATTGAATTATGGAATGTTATAGTTTCTGTAAGAGCGCCCAATAATTTATTTTTTTTTAAATCAACTTCTTTGATTATTTGCTCAGCATACTGATTTAATAAGTATGGTGAAAGAATAAATTCTGTTGTACAATATTCTTGATTTTAAACCACGCAGTATTCACTTCTTCTATTTGGACAACTGCCTGTTGACCCATGTTGTGTGAGCAAAATGAAGTGTTCTGGAATTCCAGTTCTTCTTCAGACTAGCCATCGTTTGTTACATCTCCACAGTCAAATGTCTTGACACAGTCAATACAGCACAAGTAATTAACTTTCTGGACTCCACTGCTTTCAGCCAAGATTGATCTGATATCAGCAAAGCTATCCATTGTTCCCACACTTTTAATAAATTTGATTTTTATGTATTCCATCTAGAGAAACACGTGTGTATAGTCACCATTTGTGGTGTTGAATTAAGATATTTGCTATGAACAAGATTTTGGTCTTGCAAAATTCTTTTATGTAATCTCCAGTTTCGTTTCTATCACCAAGTGCATACTTTTGAACTTTCCCATGACAGTTCTTTTCTCTTGGTTTCCAACTTTTGCACTCCAATCCTCAATAATTATCAATACATAATGATTGCATGCTTGTTCAACTTCTGGTTGAAGATGTTGGAAGAATTCTTCCATGATTGTGTCACTAGTTTTGTGGTTGGTGCATAAATTTACATAGTAGTTGTACTGATTGGGGTTCTACAAAGGCAGATAGCTATAACCCTATCACAGATAGCATTGTACTTCACGATAAATCTTGAAATGTCTATTTTGACATTGACTGTGTCTTTTCTCTTGATCGTATCATTCAAAGAATAGCAAATGTTATTATTTTCTAATTCAGTATGACTAATCTCAGTCCATTTCAACTCATTAACGGCCAAGCTATCAATCTTTATGAATTTCATTTCATATTTTATGATCTCCGATTTTCCTAGATTCATGCTTTGTATATTCCAACTTCCAGTTATTAGTAGATTGTTGCAGCAGTTTCTCCTCACTTTGAATTGAGCCCTATCAGCCATGGAGATCCTAAAGGGAATCGTTTTACATCGTTCATGCTGCTGGCTCTTGGTTCAGCAATGATGCTTCTAGGTTTCCTTGTATTTAGTTGTAATCCACGGGGAAGATCACAGCCTTGATTTTCATCATCACTTTCAACACGTAAGATTGTCTCAGTGACACACCGCAGCTTTCTGATAGATGGTCTTCCAATCCTGATGCTGTACTCCCCTCCACCCCCACATAATGTTTGGATTATTTCCTCAGCATACACATTGAAGAAGCACAGTAAAACGATACCACAGTGACATACAATGTCCCTTGCTTTAAACCTCATGGTATTACTCGTCCTGTTTGTGTGACTGTCTGTCAGTCTGCATACAAGTTGTACAGGAGCACAAGTAGGTGTTCTGGAACTCTTATTCTTTGCAAACTTATCCATAGCTTGCTGAAAGGGAAGAAGGCTGGATGCACTTACTGATGAAGCTCAAACACCACATCATTTTCAAAGTGCTAACATGTTCACATAAAACTAACCTCTTTATAACTGCACCAACAAGAAACATCATGAAAAGTCTAAAACTATTTGAAATTGACAGAGATTTCATGTTACCACAAGCAACACCCAGAGGAGAAGTCGTTAAGAAATCAAACGATGTGTAGCATTGGCTAACTCTGCTGTAAACAACTTCTTTAAAAGTTCTTTTCTTTTCTTTTTTAATGTGCTCAAAAGAAAAGATGTCCGTTTGGAAACTGAGAAATCATGCTATTCTGATCCTCCCATGTACATGTGAAAGTTTGAAAATGATCAACGGAAGCTGAAAATTTGATGCATTGGAATTAGGCTGACAGTGAAGAATATTTGATATACATGGGTTGCCAGAATTGGAAACAGATCTCTCATAAGATGAGCATAGAAAATTCTCCCTAGATGTGGAATGTCGACATTTTGTCTCCAATATTTTGCCCAAGTTATCAGGGTGGAGCAGTCCCGGTAGAATGAAAGAGTATTGAAAATATATAGTCAGGGAAATAAAGGTAAAACGCACAGAGTGGATTGCCTCCGTGGCTCAACAACGCTTAAACGTTGCGATGATTTTGCAGATGTTACAGGCCCAGATACTGTTTTGCTTTATTGTGCGTAAGATCTTTATGCGTCAAAAGTGCCTGGTCAACTCTTAACAACAGCAGCCTATTTTCAAATGCTCTCAATTTTTACAGCATTTGTCTCTTGTCATTGTATCTACCTCATTATGGCTCCACTAAGAAGGAACTTCTCAATTTCCACAATGTAACCAGTTTTAGTGTCTGACCAAGTTAATTCCCCTTGGGCTCTCATTCTAGCCACATTAGACTACTGACGTAATGAACACATTTTCCAGAAAATGTGTCTTTGCTGTTAGGAGTTATTATTCTAACTAAGGAACAGCTCTTATTTATGCCAGCTCTCCTGTTAATGTCCCAGCAATTGTTAAATGCTGGAACATGAATAGGGAGATTCTGAAAGCACTACACTAAACAGAAGTAACATTAATGATCTTTATTAGCCAAAGTAGGAGAAAAAAATATTTATGGCAAAGTCCAATATTGCATTCCATTCAAAATCACAAGGTTTAAGAGAATGATGTCTTTGTATAGCAAACTGGTGAATTAAGAGCAGTCATTATAAATTGTGCTGAAAGCAAGACAATTCATTTGATTTTTTAAAATACATTCTTCATTTGATTGAGCTGAATATTCTCTCCTGTCAACTTATTTAATTGTACTGGCATTTCAAATTTAGGTCATTTGAATCCAGGGAGATTTGTAGAGTTATATGAAGAGCTTTCTATTGTAATGGGTGTAGGGAGATGTACTGTATAATATTACTTCAGTATAGTTCCCTTTCTCACTATATTCATATTTTATAGATTATGAATTAATTCACCAAAATACTTAGTATTATGAATTTAAAATACATGTTTCAGTCACAGTGTTATTTTTCATATAATTCTCCACTTTTCAAAAGAATAAAATCATAAAGAGGAGCAAAAGCAACGTGTAGAGGTAAGTACAAAATATTTCTACTGGGCTTTCAGTATACTCTCACCACACTGTTCAATCTTTATGCCAAGCAAATCCTGAGAGAAGTTGGCTTAAATGAAGAAGATTGTGGCATCAGCGTTGGAGCAAGGTTTACTAACAGCCTGCAACACGAAGATGGTAAAACCTTGCTTGCTGAAAGTGAGGAGGTCTTGAGCTAATGAAGATCAAGGATTTCAGCCCTCGGTATGGATTAGAACTCAATGTAAAGAAGATCCAGGTCTTGACCAATAAGTAACATCATGAGAAATGGAGAAAAGGTTGGAATTGTCAATGTTTGGATCCACAATCAATGGATGGATCCACAATTAATATTCATGGAAGCAGAAATCAAGAGATGAAACGATAATTTGCATTAAGTAAATCTACTGCACAAAATCACTTTCGAGTATTGGCATGGAAGGATGTTTATTTGAGGACTAACATGATGGTCTCATCCAAGCCAGGGTGTTTCCAGTTGCCTCATATGAATGTGAATGCTGTCGCTGCTGTTAGGTGTCTTACAGTTGATTCTGGCATCATAACGCACTACAGAAAGAAACACTGCCCAGTCCTGTCCCATTCTCACAATTGTGAAGATGCTTGAGCTAGGGTTGGACACTGCATAAAGAAGACCAAAGAAGCTTTCACACACTTGTAGTGTGCTGCTGGAGAAGCATCATCAACGGCTAAGAGAACAGAACGATTAGTCTTCCAAGAAGTAAGGCCAGAATGCTCATTAGAGGAAACCAAGGTGAGACTTTGTCTTACATATTTTGAGCATGTTTTCAGGAGAGATCAGTCCCTGGAGAAGGAAATCGTGTTTAATATTTAATAAAGCAGAGGGGCAGTGAAGGCGGAAAAGGCCCTTAGGAGATGGATCGACACAGGCTGTGACAGTCAACTCAACAATAGGAACCTTGTGTGGATGGCCCAGGACTCTGCAGTGTTTCCTTTGATTATACACAGAGTCAGAACGGACTCCATGGCCCCTGGCTATGGTAACAATAGTTTATTTCTACTTGAAGAACTTCCATTAATATTGCTTATCATATAGTTCTGCTTGCTGTGAATATTTTCACTTTTATAGTCTGAAAAACCATCATTCTATTTTTAAATTATTTTGAAAGTCATGTTCACTCTCTCTAGAATTATAGCTTGATTTTGACTTTCCTTCAGCATTAAAAGTTTAAAAAATGTTGTCTTATTATTCACATTATTTTTTATCTACTGTCATTTTTAATGCCACGTATAATAGGATGACTATAAACCAAAAGTTTGAAGTTCGAATCTCTCCACTTATAAAGGTACATCAGAAGAAAGCCTGGCAATCTGTTTCTAAAATGTTATCGCCTTAAAGTCCCATGGAGTTCAGCTCTACTCTGCACATATAAGGCCGCTGTAAATTGGGATAAACTAGGCTGCAATTAGTTTGTGATGCTTACAGTTCCTCTGTAGGTGATGGGTCTCTTACAATTCATTATCTTTTAATATTCTAGCACTGTTTTTGAGACATTTGATTATGTCATGACTTAAAGTCACATACACATTTAGGAACAAAAATGTCTATGTATACATATACTATATATAAATTAAATATTCTATATTACATTATATAAGCTGTGCCCCCCAAAACCCAGAATTTCATGGGGTAGAGCGGGGTTTATGTAGTAGGCATTTTTTTCTGCAAGGTGAGTATCTAGCAACTCGCTCTGAGTTATTGCACCCAGTGGCATCATCTGGGAACATTCTCTCTGGTCACAGTGAATGTTTTCTTAAAAGTAGTTTCACCTTGACCTTCTTTGTTGTGATGACCTATTTGAGAGAAGAGCATGTGGTTGTGAAATTTTGTTTTCTGCTCTGGAAAAATGCTTCAGAAACTGTTGTGATGTTGCACACATCTTTCAAGGACAGTGCTTTGGGAAGAACTCAAGTGTCCGAGTGGTTTTTCTGTTTCAAAAAAAGGTGAAACGTCGATTGATGAGAAACCTCATTCTGGACATCTGTCAACTTCCCAAATGGGTGAAAATGTTGACTCTTAGTGCATTTGGACGTTGTTCCACCAGATCAGACTTCTAATCAAAACTTTCTATTTAGAAGATCTGAAAAGATTGCATAACAGTGCATGACAAAGAAAGCTGGACTTGTGGAAGATGGTTTTGCCACCATGACAATGCACCTACTCAGGCAGTTATCTCGGTGTGCCCATTTTTGGCATAAAACAGCATGCCCCTCTTGCCCCACACACTTTACTTACCTGACTTCTCTTTGTGTGACTTCTGGTTCCATGGATGCAGAAGGAAAAGAAAGGACAGTGATTTGACAATGTAGAAGAGGTGAAGAAAAAAACGATGGTGGTGCTGTCAGCCATCCAAACAAATGAGTTTGAAAAATGTTTGCAAGAATGGCATCGTAGATTTGATAAATGTATTAAGTGCAATGGAGAGTACATTGAAGATAATAAGGTTGGTTTGTAAAGAAATTTAAATACATAGCTTTGAAAAAAATTTGGTTTCTTATTTTGTATATCATATAAAGTGATCCTTCATTTTCACTTGTGGGTTTGTATTTGTCAGGTAACTTTGAAAAAAATGTTTTAGTCATTTTATTGGGGGTTCATACAATTCTTATCACAATCCATCCATCCATTGTGTCAAACACATTTGTACATCTGAGGCCATCATCATTCTCAAAACATTTGCTTTCTACTTGAGCCCTTAATATCAGCTCATTTTTCCCCTCACTCCCCCCTCTCCTCTCCCTCATGAACCCTTGATAATTTATAAATTATTATTTTTTTGTCATATCTTACACTGTCCCACTTCTCCCTTCCATCACTTTCTGTTGTCCATCCCCCTGGGAGGAGGTTATATGCAGATCCTTGTAATCGGTTCCACCTTCCCTGCACCCTCCAGGTGTCACCATTCTCACCACTGCATCTGAAGGGGTCATCTGTCCTGGATTCCTTGTGTTTACAGTTGGAAATTTTAATTCTGTTTCCCCCAGTAATTTTTCTCAAACTCTTTTATTCTGCAATATTTTAGGTTCCTTATGATTCACTGGTACATTTTGCTTATTTTTACATATTTTCATTAGTATTTTATTCTGGAAATTTTATTACTATGCCTTTATTTTTGCTATTAATAACACTATTTACATATTACATCTTTGGCATTTTATATTTTATCTCTGATTAATTATAAATATATATATTCATATTTATCCATAACACCATTTTAATCCTTCTTATAGGTTTTTATGGAACCCTGGTGACATAGTGGTAATATATTGATCTAATCACCACAAGGTCAGTAGTTCAAAACCACCATTGACTCCGATGAAGAACATGGGGCTTTCTACTCCTAGAAAGAACTAAAGTCTTGAAAACTCACAGAGACAATTCTCTCTTGTCTATAGGGTTACTATGAGTCAGCATTGACTCAATGGCAGTGAGTTTGGTTTTTATATGTTCTTAAACATATACTGTACAAAATAATAAATGATTCATACCCTCATTTTTTAGTCATGCTATCTAATCCATGTTCTTCTGTGTTGATTATATAGCTTTATTTTACATTATGAATCACATTTGCCCTCTGCTCTTTGTATGCCTGATGATTTTTTAATTCAATCAAAATAAATGTGGCCCTGTTTCTTTTTTATATATTCATAACATTTCCTGGAGCACCTTTTCAGTCTAAAATGAAGTTACTTATAAACAATTTGATCCATTAAAGGCTTGCTTTTACATTTTGCTATTTAGGATCCCTGTGATGTAATGAATTACCTGGTAGTCTTTTAACTGTGAGGTCAGCCATTTCTAACCACCAGGTTTTCTGAGGGGAAAGATAAGGTTTTATATGCCGTTAAGGAGCCACAGTGTGAGAAACTCACAGGAGCAATTGTACCGTGTCCTCTTGTGCTCCACAGAGTCAGAAATGACTATGACAGTGACTGATTTTTCAGTTTACTTAGTACTAGATTATTCTTTATTTAGGCCAATTGATTAACACCAATTAGGCCTTCTCTTTTTAAGTACCTAGTGCTCAAAGTAAGTTTTATTGTTTGTTTGTTTTTTCTATTCTGGGTAGTGGGATCTGAAGGATTTTCAGGCCTGTGTTACCCCAAGAGATGCTTATCAGTAATGCTTGAGGATATTTCCCCAGACTTGCATATTTGTGCACATGAGTATGTTCAGAAGCTGAAATCTATAGGAATATCTGTAATCATCTGCTTTTCTTTCTCTGTGCAGTCCTCTCCTCTATGGAGCTCTGTCCTAGGATCTCTAACCCCTCTGGCTTCGCAGATTACTACCGTGAGCAGGTGTCTATCGTGTTGTGCACTGGACGAAAACCCAGATCACACCCAAGAACTCCCACAAGTTGGAGTGCACAACAGGATAGACACCTGCTCACAGTAGTAATCTGGGAGCAATTTCTGTGTTTCTTCTCTCTCAGAGACTTTCTTATTAACACTGGGTGTTTGATGTCTTAAAAACTGACTTTGCATTTTGTCCTGATTCCTTTGACCTATTTTAAAAAATTATTTTATTGGGGGCTCCTACAATTCTCATCACAATCCATCCATCCATCCATTGTGCCAAGCACATATACACATTTGTTGCCCTCATCATTCTCAAAACATCTGCCTCCCACTCTAGCCCCTAATATCAGTTGCTCATTTTCCCTCTCCCTCCCCCTGCCCTTCCCTCCTCCCTCATGAACCCTTCATAGTTCATAAATTATTATAGTTTTGCCATAAGTTACCCTGTCTGATGTTTCCCCCCGCCCTCTTCTCTGCTGTCCATCCCCCAGGGAGGAGGCAATATTTAGATTCTTGTAATTGGTTCCCCACCTCTATCCCACATTCCCTTCACCCTCCAGGCCGTGCCCCTCTCACCACTGATCCTGAAGGAGTCATCTATACTGGATTCCCTGTGTTTCCAGTTGCTATCTGTACCAATGTACATCCTCCGCTCCAGCCAGATTTTTAAGGTAGAATTGGGATCATGATAGCGTGGGTGAGGAAGCATTAAATAACTAGAGGAAAGTTATATGTTTCAACATTGCTACCCTGCACCCTGATTGGCTCATCTCCTCCCCACAGCCCTTCAGTAAGGGGGTGTTCAGTTGCCCAGCAATGGGCTTTGAGTCTCCACTCTGCACTCACCCACCTTTACAATTACATGACTTTTTGTTCTTGGATGCCTGATACCTGATCCCTTCGACAGCTTGTGGTCACATATGCTGTTGTGCTTCTTCCATGTGGGCTTCGTTGCTTCTGAGCCAGCTGGCCGCTTGTTTATCTTCAAGCCTTTAAGACCCCAGACACTATATCTTTTGGTAGCCAGGCACCATCAGCTTTCTTCACCATCTTTGCTTTTGTTCACATTTTTCATCAGCAATCATGTCAGGAAAGTGTGCATCCTGGAATGCCAATTTAATAGAACAATGTGTACTTGCAATGAGTAAGTGCTTGAGTGGAGGCCCAATGTCCATTTGCTGCCTTAATACTAAACCTATAAATATATGCACGTAGATCTGTTTCCCCACTCTCTTATATAAATATATTTACATATGTACAGTCCAGTCTTAAAACCTCTATACATACCCTTTGTCCCTTAGTTCTTTCCTCTATTTCCCTTTACTTTCCTCTTGTCCCACTATCATGTTCAGGCTTCATTTGGGTTTCAGTGATTTCTCTTGCTTACATTGCCCTTGCTTAATCCATACCAGGCCTCTCACACCCTCCTTGCCACTGTTTTTGGATCACTTGTTGCTCCCTTGTCCCTGGGTTGGTCAGCACCACCTCCTTACCACCACCTCCCCCTCTCCTGTGTCCCCCCGGAACCATTGGTCCCATTGTTTTCTCCTCCAGACTATTCACCCAGTTTATCTTATCTAGATGGATCTGTAGAGATAATAATATGCATCAAAAACCAAGCCATAACAAGATAGGCGATCAGTGAGAACACAGCGATGGCAACAAAAAAGGAAACCAATTGCCCATAGAAGAATAAATTAGTTAAAAGAAAAAAAATTTAAGTGGAACAAAAACCTCTATATAGATCAAGGTCTGATTTTTGATCTCTAGGCATGTCCTTCAGTCAGGTCGGATGGGGGACCATGCTCTGGCCCCAGAGTCTGTCCTTCGTACTCCCTCAGGGTCTCTCTGCTCTGCTCCCATGGTTGCTCTGCCACACGCTTTTTGTGGTTTGTCTCGGTGTCTCAGAGTCAGTCTGGGCCAATCCCGACACTGGGTCTCCAGTGTTGTCCCCCTTAGAGCCCGGGGCCATCAAGGGACGGCGTGTCCCGTGGTGGGATCAGCCATATTGTCCACTCTGTCCATTGGCTGTTCAGAGCAGGAATGTCGTCCTCCTTTGACCTATTTTCAGCCTTGGATCCATTTTTCTGCAGTCTGTAAATGCATTTCTTTTGAAATATCTTTTTTGAATCAATACTATGTAAAGATTAGGTTTTCATCTCTGTTACAGGTTACTTTCCCAATATTACCGAATCATTTGAGAGATATACCTCTAGTCTATTATACATATTATGACCTCCAATTCCCAAATTGAAGTGGCTGAAGAGAACTTTCCAAAGTTTTCCAATATCTTTCTAAGATATGCTATGTACTTTGTCAAATAAACTTATACTCTCTCTCTTTGACTACCTAATGCTTTCTGAAAAATATTTTTAGATTTTTTGAGGAATACACTTCTCATCAATGTTCCCACTTTACTTTCTTCCTTCCTTCTAGTTCCAGATGGGCAATTCTGGTTTTCATGAAGATTGCTTGTCACCTACATTCTCCAATGATTCAGTGGTAATCCTGATTGCTTTGTTTGCTCAAATGCATCAAGAAGAGATTAAACACAAACACAAAACATACACACACTTCTCTTACTCAAATTATAGCACCTAGAATAGTTTTGACACAAAATAAAACCATGCAGTAAATTTTTAAGATGGCATAATAATAAAATAGGTACATACTTTTATGAAAGATATGTTAAATATAGCTTAATAATATACTTACCTTTGAATTTGCATTTGATTCTGCCTCTTGGAAGTCATGCGTAAACTTGTTATTCTCTTATTTCTTCTCTTTACAATACAAAACTCACATGCTGTACATTTACATGTTAGGTTGTATCACTTTTATCCTAATACTTTAATATTTTGTTTTACTATGAACAAACAGTTGATTACTTTTAATTACATATTTATTATAGTGCACCATGACAATGTCATACAAAAATTGTTTCCTGAAGATATATATTTTTGAGACTCAGTTATCTTGCAGGTGAGTTAATATATTGTAGTACAAAACCATAATAAGCATTCTCTATTTTTTTACCCTAGGTATTAAGGCTCATGAAGCTCATAGAATATAAAAACAATGTTCTATGATACATGACCTTTTATTCTACACACCAATACAACAGTGTGACAAACTAGATAAAGAGTAGATGTTAAATGCTTATTTTGTGTTTTTAATGTCTAAATTTTCATATTTATTTGACAACAGTAAGGATGACTTTCAACTAGTCAAGCATGAAAATTGAGTAGTTTTTGAAGGTTTACCCATTTTATTTTTGCTTTGCTAGTAGCCTGGTGGTGCTTGTGAGGTAAGCACTGAGAAGCTAACTGATAGGTTGGTGGTCTCACCCACCAGCTGCTCTACAAGAGAAAAAAGGACTCTGTCTCCTCTAAACACTTCATTTACTGCCACAGAGTCAATGCCACCCTATAGGACAGGGTAGAACTTCCCTGTGGATTTCTGAGATTATAACTCTTTACAAAGTAAAGTTGGTGCTTTAGAACTGTTGATCTTGCAGGTAGCAGCCCAATGCATAGCAACTATGCCACTAGGGCTTCAATAAAGATTTATAGTCGACAAAATCTTGTACATAGTCACTGTGAGTTGGAATTAGCTCTATGACTGTGCGTTTGCTTTTTTGAGGTTTTTCTAGTTAGTAGTATGAGTATTTTTCACACTCAGAAAATATGGTTAATTATATCTTTAAGTTATGGCTATCCTCCATAATCAGAAATAAAATTTTCTATTTTGCATTGGACTTTGATAGCTAAAAGTATAAAATGCAAATTAAATGATTGATTTCTTTAGTAAAATGTACCATTGCTTGAGATTTAATGCTTTAATTCTTAACATTTATTTTTGGTTGCTAGTCTTATATGTTTGTTCAAATCATTTTTTCAGTCAAAATATTTGGGAATTTGTATCAAAGAATATTCTAGAGTCTGGTGATAATATGGTAATTATACAATCTAACATGAATTCCATATGGGTTATGGTTATCTAACCTTGAAAGAAGTGCGGACAATGAAGACTGGACTGATGGTTTTTAACATGTTCTTCTCTTAAACATAGAGCTATCTGATCTATAGCATGATTCCTGTTAGACTTGTGATTATCTACATGTTTTGGGTTTTCTTGGGGGGTGTTTATCTATACAAGATATCCAGGAAAGGCAAGCTTATGGAGACAACCACTGGGCCAAAGGTTCCTGGGCAGCATGGGAAGGGATCAGGGAGCCAATGATGATGGGCACAAGAGAATATTAAGTGTTCTAAAATTGATGGCAAAGAGTGTGTAGTTTTTCTTGTTGTGTTTGAACAATTGAATAATATCTGAGAAGAATTACTGAGGTAAAAGATGGGTAATACAGGGGAAATATATATTTCCATGCAACTTAAGCATATATATATATATATACATACATACATACATATATATACACACACACACACACATATATGTAAGTAACAAGGAAGCAGATGGACTTTGAGCTTCTATTTAAATCTTATCTCAGTAAAAGAAAAGTTTGTTCTACTAATGTGGCATTGTATGATACTCACCTCCCATGGGTGTATAAGCAAATGTGGTGAAGAAAGCTGATTGTGCTGGGCTATCAAAAAATACAGCATCTGGGGTCTTAAAGGCTTGAGGTTAAACAAGCGGCTATCTAGCAGGGAAGGAACAAAGACCAGCCTGTGTGATCATGAGGTGTCCACCAGAATAGGTATCAGAAGTTCAAAAACATGCAACTAACTCAATGTGAAGAGGCATGAATACAATAGAGACCCCAAATCCACCTACAAGGCAATTGGATGGTCCCTTTCAGAAGGGCCACAGAGAATGAATGATAGATCTCCGGTGCAATATGGCACTAATGAACCACATAGGAATCCTCTAGTTCTTTAAAATTTCCTCCCCTTACTATTAAGGGCTTTATGTCTTTTACCTCATTAATCATGTTAGATTTGCATATGTTTATTTGTATATTTACGATAGCTCAATTCATGGAAGTCAAGATAGATGACCCCTCAGAGACAGTAGCAGGAGTAATGGTTCCCAGCCAGTATATGAAGAGGAGAGGAAGAGGGGAGCTTATAGCATTGATGATTGTATAACCTCACCTATTGAACAAAAGAATTGTATGTGAATAGATGTATTGGAATGTGAAAGATATGTCAACAAATATATATATGTGTGTGTGAAACAAATCCTTGTAAAACTCTTCCAACAAACAGAGTAAAGAAGGAATATTTCTTAACTCATTTTACAAGGATTACATTAACTTGAAAGAACATCAGACAATGATATGACAACAAACAAACTAACAAACACCAAATCTACGTGTCAACATCCTTCATGAGTTTAGATATATAAATCTTCAATAAACATATTAGCAAAACAAATTAAATAGCATATAAAAGGATATGCTGTTTAATATATAATACTATCCTAGATATATAATACCATCCTAGAAGTGGAAGGGCAGTTCAGTATATGAAATTTAAACCATATAATATTTATATACTACAATAATACAAAAAGGAATAAATACCATTTCTATTGATGATGAATCAGCTATTGACAAAATTCAGCATCATTTTATGATTTAAAAACACTATGAACTATGAGTAAATTTTTTCTCAACATATGCTTTATTCTATACAGAAAACATTCATAAATTTCAATAGTGACAAACTGAAAATCTTTTCCCTGAAATCAGCAAGAAGAGAATTATCTAATTCAAATACTTTTGTTCTGTATAGTCCTGGGATTTCTAGCTATAGCAATATATATTCATATAATTTAATATTTAAATAAGTATATGATTATATTGTCCTTGAACTTATTTTGTTAGTTCACAGTATAATCTTACATATTCTAATATGTATACATATGAACATTATTCACATGTATTTAAAAACACCCAAACTGGAAATAAAGAAAAAATATTCTGTTCACAGACAATATAAGTTTATATTTATAGAATGCCCTAATGAGGATACACACATATCTACATACTTACAAAAACAACAACAAAACAACACAATACTCTCAGTAAATAGAAACAGAAAATAACAAATACTGCCAAGTGTGTGGAGAGACTCGCACTTTCCTGCATTGCTGATGGGGCTGTAATGTGTTTCAAAAGGGTATGCATGGTGTCTCATTCAAAACTTGGAACTGTTCTTTGATGCTTGATACCTGACCCCTTCAACAACTCATAGTCACACAGACTGGTGTGCTTCTTCCATGTGGGGTTTGTTGTTTCTGAACTAGATGGCCACTTGTTTATCTTCAAACCTTTAAGACCTCAGATGCTATATCTTTTGATAGCCGGGCACCTTCAGCCTTCCCCACCACACTGGCTTATGCACACGTTTGCCTTCAGTGATCATATCAGGAAGGTGGGCACCCATTGATCTGATTTTTAGTTCTTTGATGTCTGATAACTGTTCCCTTCTGCACCTTGTGGTCAGTCAGGCTGGTGTGCTTCTTCCATGTGGGCTTTGATGCTTCTCAGCTGGATGGCTGCTTGTTTATCTTCAAGCCTTTAAGACCCTAGGTGCTATGCCTTTTGATAGCCGGGCACCATTAGCTCTCTTCACCGCCTGTGCTTATGTTCATAGTTTTCTTCAGCAATCGTGTCGGGAAGGTGTGCATCCTAGAATGCCAATTTAATAGAATGAAGTGTTCTTGCATTAAGTGCTTGAGTGGATGCCCAATATCCATCTGATGCCTTAATACTAAACCTATAAATATATGCACATAGATCTGTTTCCCCACACTCTTATATAAATATATGTACATATGTACATTCCAGTCTTTAGACCTCTATGAATACCCTTTGTCCCCTAGTTCTTTCCTCTATTTCCCTTTACATTCCTCTTGTCCCACTATCATGCTCAGGCTTCATTTGGATTTCAGTGATTTCTCTCGGTTACATTGTCCTTGCCGAATCCCTGCCAGGCTTCTCACACCCTCCTTGCCACTGTTTTTGGATCACTTGTTGCTCCCCTGTCCCTGGGTTGGTCAGCTGAGGGGGGAGTGGGATAGGAGGGGGAAAATGAGCAACCGATATTAAGGGCTAAAGGTGAAGGCAAATGTTTTGAGAATGATGATGGCAACAAATGTACATATGTACTTGACACAATGGATGTATGTATGGTGATAAGAATTGTATGAGCCCCCAATAAAATGATTAAAAATAACCCAAAAACTTGGAACTGAAAATGCTACTTGATCTAGCAATACTTTTACTAGCTATATGTCCTAAAGAAAATAACTAGGTTATACCTATTCTATGGTGCTACCAGTGTACCTGAAACACTGAATTTTGGTTTTATAGTATTCAATGACAAGAGATTATTACTAAGGGAATAGGAGTTAGCTACTCAAAGTATGCTACAATGGGGAAAGGATGTTGCAGAAATGATTAGGGTTTCTAATCCATTGATTTTTAAATTAATTAGCAGGAATATTACTTTGGATTGGTTTGATATCATTAAGTGAATCTTCTGAAAGAGGGTCTAAAGACTAAAGACTTTTATTCGGTAGTCTTGGAAAAAGTCACCACCAGTTCTATAGTTGTAAGTAAATGAATTCCACCAAAAATCAGAGTGCAAGAGATCCTTCAGTCTCAGATAGCACCCCAGCCCTCACCACTCTATTGATTATACCTGGGAGCAGAGGACCAAGGCCCAGGCTGTAACATTATAAATGTATATTGCTTTAAACTGTTATATTTTTGTTGATATATTATGTAGAAATGGCAAATTAATGCAAGCTTATATCCAGATATAAATTCAAACTTACATTTGGCATTTGTGCCTCAGTAATTAACATATTCCACTCCCTTAAAGAAAAAAGAAGAAAGAAACTAACTTAAAAAACAAAATCACTTTTTGGCATATTATGGTACAAAGGTAGTTTATGATATGTGAAGATATAAACAGCTAAGCCTATTTAAATACAGTTTTTATTCAATTTATTTTCCTTACCAATATTTTAGGAGCGCAATCAAAATCTAATGGTAATAGCAATTTATAATATAATAGTTCTATAATTATAATAACATATTTATAATTATAACACAATATAATATATTGTTAGTAGCAATTAAAAGTTGATTTTTTGTTATCTTATTAGGCAATAATAATTAAATAAATTTCACTAGTTAAATAATATTAAAGGAAAAAGGCTTATGTGTGCATATTCATCTGTGGTTATGAAATAGAAATATTCAATTTTAATAAGAAATAATGTGTAGTATTACCAAGAGACTATACACATGTGGTGCTTAGCTATTAGTTATAGAAGATACGTTAATTAAATAGGGAAAATTGCACTGAAGAACCAGAAGGATGTGTGTCCGTAGAGCAGGTAAAATATAGTCTGTTTGATACGAGAGCTGATGATGCAATAAATTGCTTAGAACTTTCTTGTAGTAGTTGCTTCAATGTATTTATCACCAATAAGATCACAGTACATCGAATAAAACCAAGGAAGAGAATTAATAAAAGGAGATTTCAGCACAGTGGTTACAGTCCTACAGTTGTCATGTTTATTAATGTATATACTAGAGAAAAAGAGGAAGTAGAACCCATTTGTCATGATTTGAGTTGTCCTTCCCTCGAAACCCCACCCTTGGCCTTGCAAATATGTTTCAGCTTAGCTGGATTATTATTCCCAATTTTTGATAGTTATTTATGATATCAATTGATAGTTATGTTATTATGTAATCCTCCCCATGATATGATCAGCCAATCATTGGTAGGTAGATTAGAATGGGAAGCCGCTGGTGTATCATGTCACAACCCTGATCTGAGGTCAGAGCAGTTTTCCTGGGGTAGGGCCTGCATTACAAGTCTTCTTGCAAGAGGTAAAAGGAGAGGGAAGTGAGTAGATAGAGAGGGACACGCTACCACCAAGAAAGAAAACTTGGGAGCAGAGGGGACCTAGGGCCCCTCTACTGGAAATCTCCTCAAAAAACCTAACTGCTGTAGAGCTGATTTCAACCCATGGCAACCCTATAGGCCAATGTAGAACTACCCCGGGGGTTTCCAAAATTCTAAACTATTACAGTCGTTGAAACCTCAGCTCTCTCCTGTATGAATATTTTAGAGCCAAGGGAAGTACAGCCACAATGTTCTTTAGAAGCAAGTGTGGCCAGGCTTCATCTCATGTATTCTGGACAATGAGCTTGGTAGCATAGGCGAGTGAAAAAGAGGAAGGCTTTCAATGAGATGGGTTGACACAGCTGCTGCAGAACTTGTTTAAAACATCACAGCCTGTGTGCAGATGGCGCAGGACGTGGCTGTCAGAACGGACTTGATGCCACTTAACAACAGCAGCTCGCAAAAGTTATGATCTGCATGCTAGTGAAGTGAGTATCCCCTGAAATAGCAAACACTCACAAGCATTCATCAAAAAAAAGTGATGACAGATCTCTACAAAGCAGAAATCAACAGAAGGAGGACAGCCAACCTCAGGTAAGGAGCAAGTCTAGATGAGCCAAGATCTCGTCTCACTCAAAACCAGAAGAACTAAATGGCACCCCACTGGCACCACTAACCATCATTCCAGGAGTCACAATGGCATGGCAAACCGAGAGAAAAATGTGGAGCCGCACAAAAAAACCCAGAAGCCAAACTCGGCCAGTAGTGAGCAGACTTCTCTACCCTATCGTCCCGAGCCCTGAGACACTCTTTAAAGTTGGAAACGAGCTTTGTCCTTGAGACCTTTGATTGAAATGGAGTGACACACCAAACAAAGAATGCTACTCATAATGTTAGTGCTGTACTTAACAAAACAAAATCAAACAAACAAAAAAGATCTTACTGAGACCATATATCAATAATGACTGAAAACCAGAGAGGAGAAGATAGGGAACCAGGGAATCTAGACATCTGACAATGAAACCCCCAACAAAGCCTAATGAAGGGGAGGGCTGACCCACTGTGATAAATGTCCCGTATGGCCTGGACAATTTGTGGAGAAAGAGTAGCACAAGAATTTCACTTTCTGTGTAAAAACTTTTGACAAAAATTCAATAAAATGATGTCTGAAACAAGAAATGTTTATGCCTCCGGAAGAAGTACACTTTCACTAGTGGTGGCTGGTGATTGCATACTTGGTTATAAACCAAAAATCCCAAACTCACTGCCATCAAGCCAATGCTGACTCAGAGACAGGATGGAACTGCCCTTGTGAGTTTTTGAGATTGCAACTTTTTTTTTGGTTATTCTTTATTCTTTTTTTTTGAGACTATAACTCTTGACAACGTCCTGTCTTTCTCTTGTGGAGTGGCTGGTGGTTCCAAACTGCCGACTTTGGGGTTAGAAGCCCGACCTGTAACCACTATGCCAGTTGATTATAGAATTGTTTTGAAAGACGAAATCCTAACTATATATGAAATATAATGTGGGAGAATACCAGATATTCTGTCAATCACTTTCATAAAAGCAAGGGATCTCTAACAGTTTAAGAAGCCCCGAAGACATAAGGGTTACACATTGTGCTGCTAATGGCAAAGTCAGCAGTTTGAACCCACCCGCTGTGTCCAGGGAGAGAGATGAGGCTGTCTGCCCCTCTAAAGATGTACAGCCTCGGAAACACATAGGGGCAGCTTTATTCTGTCCGTAGAGTTGCTATGATTCAGAACGGACTCAATGGCAGTGAGTTTAGGTTGGAGTTCAAGGTGTATTGATGTTTTCTAATGCTCAACAAAATGCCTTCTTGTGGGTGTGGTCTTTTAATAGGAGAGAGAGAGAACCTCTCACCTCACTGTGCTCCTTTGCCCTACCTGCTCACAGGGATTCCGTCGCTGCCTCCAGGGACAGCCCCATGGCCCTGGGAGCGAACCTGGGAGCTGCTATGACCCTGCCATGTCCTCAGCTACCTTGGGTCCACGCAGCTCCTTAGGCACTGGCCTGTGAGCGCCCTGCTGTCCCCTTCACCTTTCTGCACCATCAAATGCAGCTCCCTGACTCTGAAGAGGGCCCTGGCTTGGGTAGGACCCATGGACTTGAGTTGAACTGGTCTAGACCATCTTCTTAATATAAAATTTCTTCTTGATATGAAGTTCTTCCTTATAGATATATGACCATCATTGGGTTTGTTTCTCTAGATAGCACAGCCTAACACAGCTTAAAACAGCATCATATATTATTTCACACTTTGGTGTAACAGAAGTTCGCAATAACATGGTGTTCTCAACTACAGTTTGGGATCCTCTTCCAAACAGATTTTTGTGACTGACATCATTCACTCACTTCATTGCCATGAGAAGTTTGAATTCCTTGTTTCCTCAGAATGGAGGCCGCCCTTAGGTCATTATATTGTGGCTTCCTCATTTCAGCAACAGAGCGCCACCATTTCGCCAAATTTTGCTAATCTTTCGGCTATCTCAGACATTCGCTTCTTCAACCTCTTAGAGAAAACTTCCTCCTTTGAAAGATTCATCTGGAAAAATGAGGTTGGATTTGCATCATTAATATCCTTAAAGTCAAATTATTAATAATTTTAGTTACATGAATAATGAATATTTTTCTAATTAACTTTTATAATCTTGGAAGTAAAAACCTTAACTTGTAGAAGTAACCTTAGAAATCGGCCTAACATAAAAGTTAAATGACTTAACAAGAAAAAAAAGTAGTGTTTCAATGCTAGAGTTTTTGATAATTGATTTATGAAAGGTGTTCAGGAATATTATTCTTAACAAGAGAATATGGTCCTTTAATATGTGACTTAATTGCTATTAGAATGAATTCTGAAAATTAAGTCATCTTAAATTAAAGCCACAACTGACATTAAAATTATGTACAAAGAAGCATTAGAATCATGTACTGTATATTCTATTTTATGATCTTGATCAAATATACCTAGAATTCAAGTAATGGAATTGGTTTCTCATGTTACTTTAATTCCACTAATATGCATGCCAAACAAGAACATTTCTGCACAGCAGTCAGCGAGCAGCTAGACCAAATAAAGACTGCGTCATAAAAAGCTCCATAGACTGTGGCTAAAATTTCTGACTCGACTAGTCTTCATAGTTGTGGAAAGCAGCATTTATAATTTACGAAAAGGGAAATTGGGATATAAGTCTATTTGTGTGTTTCAAGTAAATGTATTATTAATTCTATTACATAAACAGATTAATTTGCTTGGAGGACAGGTTTCCTCCTTGGAATTAAATAAGTTTTTATAGCTACCCTTAGGGGAAAAATATTAAAAACAATTATACTTGTAAATATACATTAAAACTGAATTAGGACAGATTAAGTGTAAAAGTTAAGTAAGCTTCATATTTATTTAGAAAAGAACATCTATTTCATTAAATAGGAAATTTCAGAATATATTGATAATAGATTTGTTTGAACTAGATTTCATTTCTATTTTGAATGCCTTTACCAGGAAATAAATTATTTACTGAATCACATTTTTACATTTCTATTTTGTTTGCTCTTTTAGGATTAATTTGGAGCTTAGTAATATAATTTGTGCAAACCTTTTATCTGTTTTAAGCATTATGGACAGAGTTAACTCTACGGCATCTATTTGGGTTTCATTATTTGTTTTTAATTTCTTATTATGTTCTCTTTAATGTTAAGTAATTGTGTACTTCTCTACACACGAATAATAGCAGGCAGAGATTTCAACTAAATTATCAAAAAATTAATAAGTTATGAGTAAGTGCAATACAAAATGCAAATTGATTATTTCAGGTAAACGTATTAACAGGAAGTGCTCTTTTTCTGACAAGTAAGATATAAATTAGGATTAGATATACCAATAGATAGCACAATAAGTGAAGCTGACTTGGTTAAGGAGTTGATCGTGTTTATATCCACAATCAAATGATCATGAAAGCAGCAGTCAAGAATAAGAGGATATAATATAATGGGAAAATATGCTGCACAAAACTGGAACCTAAATATAATCGTATACATGCACAATAAATTCAAACACATAAATAGACACAGGATATGCACGCACGCACACACACAGACACAACATCTGGTGCTGAACCAGGGACCCCAGATCCATCAGAGGAGTGTGCTCCATATGATTCCAATGACCGATTTTCTTCTTTTTGAGGTAGAGCTCAAGCCTGTCTTCTGAGCTGCCTTATGTTGGACTCCTGTCTCCAACCTCTCATCGAGTAAATTAATGTATTAGTGTGTACACCAACTACCGATATATGTGTGTGTTACATATTCTTGTATTTAACACAATGAAAATAACACTTAAAGGAATCTTGAAAGAAAGTGACTGTTTTCCTAGCTTGATATTTCACAGTGCCATGACTACTAAACTTTATTAAGTAGGTTTCCCAGGACAAGAGGTTTCTCTGGTGACTTTTAACAGGCTGAATCATTAAGGAGAAAACCCAGATTTACAAAATAAATCTTATACCTAAAAGAGAAGGACAATTGTTTTTCATGGCATACATGTTGGTGACAGAATGACTAAGCTATTGTTATTTGAACAAAACTTGATAACAACATGGTTAGGTCAGCTGCAGCTGAACAAAAGCCCCTCTCTTCCTCATACCCGTTTCCCCTTTTCCCAAGCACCCTATTTCCCGTACACCCCAGCAATACACCTCTGCATTTTGAGGTACATGAGCCCCAAGTTGCTCAGTCTCTTCTTCCGGCTTCAGTGAATCACGGACCATGTGTACAGATGATTGCTCTGGTCAACTCACCCTGAGATCAGGTCTGAGAAAGTCTCAATGCATTTTTGTAAATGTGGTGTGGTTGGAGGGGGGATGCCAGCCCCCCACCACTAAGTGTGGGTTTAATTAGCACAATTGTATGGTTGAGATATATAAATATTATATTAAAGTCATCAAGAGCATAAGAGATAGAAGAGAGATTGGAATAATGGAGTCAGACACGTTTCCTTGTAGCAATGCTCACCTCAGCCCTGCTTGGTGGTCCAAGTGGAGAGAGGGGGAAGGGAAGGAGGACAGGGAGAATGGGAACAGGGAAGGAGAGGGAGTCGGTGAGAAGTCAAGGGAGGAGCCGAGAGAGCTCTTTATTGCTAACCCAGGCCTATATACCTTTGGAGCCTGCAGTCCTACTAATTACAGGTAGACATAGGTCACAGGAAGGGGTTGCACTATAGGTTATACAGAAATGAGAGGGGGACAATCTAGGGACACACACTCAATAGGAAGAGGAGGGGTTGGGGGTATCCATGTGACAAGACGGGCAGATCCTAGACACAGGATGACAGCCTAACTTGGATGTTACGGAGCCGGTTTGACCTGTTCTCTGGCTCAACTGATGGACCATTATCAGTAGAGTGTGAACTCCACCTACAAGAACCAAATCGATGACTGCAGACCTATCCATTGTCCTTAACAGCAGGGAGCAGGGCCTACCATAGTCTAGTGACAGACTGTCTTCAGGAGGATGTCTGTAAGCATCTGACTTCCCCCCACAATGTTGCTCCTGCCCTGATGTGTGCAGGGGTCCTTTGCCTCATGAACCAAAGAATGTACTCAGAGACCGCAAATGCAAATGTTTGTTGATTTTAGAAAGGAAAGAAGAGCACACAATGCAGTCAGTGAGAACTTGATCCCGCTGACACTGAACTAGCTTTGTCTAAGGGTTTTTATCTTTTTGTGGTGTACCTGGCCTGTCTGTGTTTCCAGGTTATTAACCGACCAATCTAGAGTCTGCTCAGTCCCTTAGGCTCTGTCAGGGGCCTAGTCATGTTATGTCCATGCGAGGCATTGGCAAGAACATGGGCAAGGAAGTAAGCAAGCAACAGAGTCATCAATAACAAGGGGTTTGTTGACTTTGGGGTTTAAAATTAACTCAGGGGGCCAGTGCCTACTCACTGAAGATTTAAAATTACCCAAATTTGTTGGAGTTTCCCCTCCAAACATGCTACTGTTTTCAGTTCTTCCCATGTGGCTGAGGGCCCATCAGCCCCAGCTATTTGCTCCCTCCCTCCTGGGTCTCACTATGAGGAATCTTGTCCATTTGGTCTTTTTCTTAATTTGCATGTAAAATTATAGTAGTTTTTGATCTCATCACTGGGTAATGTCAATTATTTGCTGAGAGATATAGTCCTATAGGTATTTTTTTAACCTTGTTTTCCACCCTTACCTGTGTAAAAGTTATAACATAATTTATTAACCTAGACATTTTAAAATAATAAATATATAGAATGTAAAAATGAAATTAAATATAATAAACTCACAAAAGTAAACATGAATAACCTTATACTATGATAAGATTCTGAATTGAGTTTTGTGAAAACTTTCTAAAAGATGTCTTAATTATCTATGGCTGGCCTAGTATAACTAGGCTTGCTTGAATTATGTAGTGCTGCAATAACTAAAATGCAAGTGGTTGGCTTTAAATAATAGGAATTAACTTTCTCACAGTTCTGAAGTTGAAATGCTCAAATCAAGTCCTTCCTGGTTCCTTTTTTGTGTGTCCCATTCCTTGTTTCTGGTGACAATGGACATTTTTTGGGGTTCCATTGCTTGTACTCAACCTGAAAGAGTATCTATGCTAACTGGTGGTTTTCTTTGTCTATCCTGATGTTCTTAAAGCTTAGAAGTGATTACATTTACAGCCATCCTCTTGTTATAACCTTACTTACATTGAAAATAAATGAATAATTAGAAAACCCCGATTTCAAACTGGAATATATTCACCAGTAGAGGGGCTAGCACTTTAATGTGGATGAGAGGGCTTCAAGAAGTTCATAGGCAAAATGAAGTAAAAGATAATGTGATTCTTCCACAAATGGTTTGAAGCCCCATCAAATGTTGGGAGAATATAATTCCATGACATTAAGTAAAATAAATCTGTGTCATTGATGCATTAAGTATGCACAATGCTATTATGAATAGATGAATACTTACCTGGTGCACTTTCAGAAATACATTTTCAAAAAATGGTGTGGAGGCCACATCTGACCTCACTGGGTACACAGAGAAGATGATCCAGCTCCTACTAACCTTAGGCCTATTGCCATGAGGCAGAAGGCTTTCTGTTAAGTTTGAAATGTCTTGCAATGACCACACAGAAAATGAAATTATGGCGATTTATTAGAGAAGTTATCAGGTTCAGAAGCCAAGATTTGGAGTTCCAATGCGCTCCAGTGGTGGTTTTTCTTCTTGAGGACCCCAGGAATTCTCTCTTGTTCTCTGTTACCTAAAATTTATATTATTAATGCAATAATAAAGTGTCTTCCTTTGTGAAACTGCTACTCTCCTATGTATTGCATCTTATTTTTCTCAGTACCTACTTTTATTCCCAGGTTTCTCACCCACGTAGGTATCCTTAGATGCTGATGAATTTCACCTTCAGTGGTTTATGACAAAGGGATAGAAACTAATTTGAATATCTTTCTAAACAAATTGTATTAGAATGATAATTTTGCTGTAGAATGTAATTTGAATAATAAATGCTAATATCAAATGCAAATAATTGAGAGCCTACTGTTTGCTATTATTTGTGCTGTTTCTATTAACACAGAAAAAGCTGATCTTATTTAACATTTTTATAAGTAATCTTGAATATGGAATACACCAGGAACTTTTGATGCATACAGATTACAAAAAAAAGTTTCTCTGCTAAGTAAAATAAAAGTCAGTGGGAACAACCTGTTAAAAATTCTATAAATTGTGGTGGCAAGGAAGATAGATGTTTAGGAGATAAAGTATTATATTTTTGCTTCATATAACTGTACAGATATCTTCGTCTTAGTTGCTAATTTTTATGGGAAGAGTCTTAAAGCTTTTTTCAAAGGTAAAACAAAAGATTTAGTTAATATTTTAATATTTTGTCTGCTAATTGACTGGGGTGTGAGATGTACTCAGCTTCCTATTCCCAACTTCCTTCCAACGTCCGGTTAATATTGCTTACTCTAAATTTCCCTAGTTATTGGGAAACCGAAAACATTTTTTTTTCTTGAGTGCCCCCCCCCCACCCACCCTACACCCACACTCTGCCATCGCAAAATATTTTTTTGTTTGTTTATTAATCATTTTATTGGGGCTCATACAATTCATCACAATCCATCCATACATCAATTGTGTAAAGCACACTTATATATTTGTTGGCCTCATCGTTCTCAAAATTTGCTTTCTGCTTGGGTTCCTGGAATTAGTTCCTCATTTTCCTTTTTCCCCACCCCCTCCCTCCCCACCCCCTCTCCCTCATGGACCCTTAATAATTTATAATTTATTATTATATCTTATCTTACACTGCCCTGCGTCTCCCTTCACCCACCCTTCTGTTGCCAATCCCCCAGAGAGGGGGTTATATGTAGATCCTTGTGATCGATTTCCCCTTTCTACTCCCCCTTCCCTGCCGGTACCGCCACTCTCACCGCTGGTCCTGAGGCGTTGATCTGTCCTAGATTCCCTGTGTTTCCAGTTCCCATCTGTACTGCTGTGCATCCTCCGGTCTAAACAGGTTTGCAAGGTAGAATTGGGGTCATGGTAGTTGGGGAAAGGAAGCATTTAAGAACTAGAGGAAGTTGTGAGTTTCACTATTGCTATACTGCACCCTGAGTGACTCATCTCCTCCCCACTACCCCTCTGCTAGGTATGTCCAGTTGTCCACAGATGGGTATTGGGTGCCCATCACACCCTCATTCAGGATGATGGGAAAGCAAAATTGAAGCTGCACACTCTCTCCCCTTTTATTGATAAAGTTAAATTCCAAAGACTAGGTTGTTATATGGAGACCTGTGTTATGAAGAAAACAGAAGTTTGGTATTTGCTGTTTCCAAAACATTCACTTATTTATATTTAGAAAGTATGATTATAGAAAGAATAACACCTAAGGTTTTTTGAAAGGCACTCTAGTGGCATAGTGGATTACAAGTTGGCCTGCTGACCCCAATTCACCAGGTCAAAACCACTGGCTGCCCCAAAAGGGAAGGGTGAAGCCTGGACAGCCCACTGAGAACGTTGTACTCTATCCTAGAGACTCACTAGGCACCAGGATCTACTTGACGGCACTGAGTGAAGTGTGACCGATGTGCACATCAGTGTTACAGGTCCAGTTTTGAATTATCCCTCTGCAGAGAAGGAGCCTTGTTGTTGGTAGGTGCCAGGGAGCTAGCTGCCACCCATCGCGTCTTTATGCACAAGAGACAGAATCACTGAATGGTCCTGCGCCATCCTCACAATTTTTCCTGTGCTTGAGTCCATGAATGCCGCCACTGTGCCCATCCAGCCTGTCAAGGGCCTTCCTCTTTTCACTGTCCCTTTACCAAACATGATGCCCTTCTCCAGGGACTGGCTTCTCCTAATGATATGTCCAAAGGACATCAGTCCAGATTAGGTTGGAGCCCTGCAGTTTAACCACTTCACCTTCCTTCTGTGTTAGGCCAGAACTTCCCTTTAGGGGTTGCCCCCAGGACTTCACTCCCAACCCTGTAAACCACATTCATGATCTAGAAGCCTGTTTCCCCCTTTGGGGCATTCATGATCTAGGAGTTTCCTCTGCCCTCTGGCCCATGGAAACCTAGTGCCTCTTGCAAGAGGGGAGCCTGGCTGTGTACCCTTCCCATTAAGGCCCTTTTAATTTGACATGGGATGCCGTGAAAGTCACACATTTCTTCCAAGTACCCTGTCTTATGCCCTTTTCCTTTATTTCCTCCCTTCCCATTCTATGCACAGGCTCTCGCCAAATAGACTCTTTGCCGTATGCCTCCCACTTCATTAATGCTCTGAATATCAGATAGTAGCTTTTGTTAAATACTGTGAAAAGTGCTATATGGAAAAATAATATGATCCACAAGCTCTAACACTAACTTCATAGGAAGAAGAAAATATTGGAAATATTTTGGTTTGTATTTAAAATATCAAAACGTATCCCTTCTAGACTATTCAGACTCTAAGCAATCCTATAAAATAGAGTAGAAACAAGCATAGGGTTTTCAAGGCTATACATCTTTATGGAAATAGACTACCACATTTTCCTCCCATGAAATTTCTGTCTGGCAGGTTTGAAGTAAGTATGAGCTAGATCTTTAGGGTAGCAGATGAATTTGCCACCAGAACCTTTTATTTTTGGTTTGAAAACTAGCATAAGTTCAAACATGATGGGATGAGGCTGTGAACTTAATTAACGCTAACAATACATTTTTTTGTAGTTAATTTGGAATATTTGTCTTTTTTCTAAGCAAAGTATTCAAAACAAGTTTATTTAAGCATATAAGCTAAATAAAGTTGAAGAAACTTTTAATTTGATGATGTACCTTTCTCTTTTTAATATATCAGAACAAACAACTTTCATGCTTGTTCTATAATATCCATCTATCTGCGAAGGTAGGAGTTGAAGTGGAAAAAAATTAAAAAGCATGTCTAGAAGAAATACAAACACAAGCTCAATTTACTATTATTTTAGACATATAATAAATTATTCCCTCAATGCGACATACCTAAATGACAAACTATTTCCTTAAGAAAATATTTTCTAAATTATTTATGCATTCATTTGAGTCACATATAAGGGACTATCATAAAAATCCAGTCACTAAAGTTTTAAAATAGGGTGAGAATTATTAGTTTTGCTTTAGACAATTAGTCGATAATATTATCTTTTGTGAATTTAGAGTAGGTTGCATGTTAGATTCTTTTGCTTTTACCCCGGGAACAAGGTGGAATAATCAGAGAAAATCAGGAATGAAGCAGGGAGAAGATCACATTGCTAGAAAGAACATGATCATCGCTTTACCATTTTGAATGTAATCAAATCATTATGACATCAGTGTTTGAATCCTTAAGAATTTGTCTGTGATTTAGGTCCTCATAAAAACATATTGCTATATGTTGTTTTAAAGGAATTACAAAGAAAGGAATACAAATACAATATTCTCTGTTATTTTCCTTCATATTTTATATCGCAAAAAAGTAGTACTACACCTAATCAAGAAAAGTTATGCTAATATAGAAACTTTAGCAACAGTTTATAAGTCACTAAGTATGTTTGACCAATTAGAAATGGCCAATAGTTTGCTTAGTTCAAACCAGAAACTAAGACTTACCTCATAAGCAGTCCCACCGAAAATCTGGTAGACCATAGTTCTACACTGACCCCTAGGTTGATGTGTTAGAACCCCCTCCCAGGCATCGAGGTGCTTCACATGTATGTGTTTGTGCATATATTTTCCCTGTCATGCAATCCTTAGAATTAATTTAGTCTGTGCACCGTTATGAAGGGGACTGCTGGCACAGTGAGGTATATGATGGGATGCTAACCTCAAGCCCAACATTCAGAACCAACAGACTCCCCAAGGGAGAAGGACAAGGCTCTCTGCTCCCCAGGGAATCCTAACCCCAGAAGTCCCAGGAGCAGTTCTTCTCTGTCCTATTGGGCTTCTGTGAGTCAGAGGCTATGGGAAGGCAGTAAGTGAGTTGAGTACACTTTTTCATGATGATTAGCTATGTAAGAAAAAAAATTATTAGAAGCAATCCTCTAGCCTATGTTAAACATTTTACTACTCATTATGAATGTAAAGCTAAGATAGCATATCCCAGATTTTGTAGCCAAGTAGTTTATGTTGTTTTCTGACAGTATTTTGTCAGAAATTTGTGTTCCTACACTGGTTTCTAATATTCAGGTTTCTTGCAGTTTGAATATGAAGAGAACCATTTTTCAAAGCAATAAACGAAATACATGTTTCTGACAAGGGAGTACAGTAAGCATTAGTGTGTGAAACAGTAAAGCTACAATAACACAAACCAAGAAGTAAGAGCGTCTACAAATGCATATGTGATCACGAGGTCTAATGACAAAAGTATGAATTTATAAAGCTTACTGTAAAACTCTGAGGGGATCACAAATTCTAGAATTGATATTTTCCCTTCGTTAATTACTAACATAATCTCTGTCCCTTCAGGGTGGTGAAATTCAATTTTTTTGGTGTGGGGGGGGTACACCCTCATACAAAGCATCCCTTCAAAAAATACCAATATGAAGGAGCTTCAAAAAGTTGATAGAAAAACTCCATCATCTTTGAATTTCATGTTTCTCTGAATTTTGAAGTCTTCTTGAATATGATAATTCTGTAAGGGTGCACAATTAAGCAAAATAACCATTATTAAAACTCTGCATTCTATTTTAAAGAATGTAAGAGCATTCTGTCTTATGCAAAAGGCAACCGATAGATAAAATACATTCATGAAAGATTTATTTTTTACAAATGTGAAGACTTAGTAAACATTTAATAATTTCAACATCGTTTATATAGTAAATTTAAATCAATAGTAAAAAAATCAATAGAATTAATATTTTTTAAAGATTATTTTCTTTACAATGATTATATCAGGACAAATTAAACATAAATATAGAGAGTATATTGAGACTATAACAATTATATCTTACAGATCTTTCTTTCTTTACTTAGCATAACATTTTTCTTCCTGAAAATATAGAAGGAATTGCATTGATTAGATATTTTTACCGAATCCTCAGATATTGCATTGCTAAAGAAATATGCATATAGCTTATAGAGCCCATGGAGAAAAATTAAGAAAGGATATTGAAAAAATCGTATTTGCATCCCTCTTTAATTTTAATGTGTATGAGATTTTAATTCAAACAAAAGAATTAGTATTGAAAAACAACATTAACTGTACTCTTGGATAATGTGTCTAACTCCGAAAGCTTCAGTTTATTGATCAAATAAGTAAGAAAAAAAGATACTGAAATTTTACACAATTGATATAGACATTGTATTTTTCTTGCCAATCAAGTATCTTGTTTGCACATTATTTTTCTAAATGCGCTAAATATGTTATATTTAGCTGATCATCAGCAGATATTTATTTCTGTCATAAGTCTCAAGCACTTGACTCTGGTTTCCCCATGTAAATTTAAAACAACAAAATAATGAAATTGATATCTGTATAACTTATATTTTCCATGAGACATAATCAAACCTAAGGGAATGGGCAATCCTTTGTGTAGATGTATAAGGTCACATTTTGTCACTACACCATTTCCTCACATACATGTGGACCATTCAAAAATCTGTTTTCAAAACTTGAACGTCAATATACAAATTTATGTTTATGTGACTTTATGATGTTCTATATGTCAATGTATTCACCAGATAGACAGACTAGAATCATGGCAGCCATTGTCCAATAGAAAACATACATACATTTAAAAACTACGACTACTCAGCTATTGAGAAACACCATTGATTTTTCATTACTATTCTGCAACTCTCTGAAACTTACTGTTTGAAACTTTGTGCCAATTTCTATCAAAGTTATAATATTTTTCCAATGTTCACATAACTATTTACTTAGTTATTCATCTGTTTTTCTGAAATGTGGGCATTTGTTGCATTTGTATCTTGGTGCCACTATCACATACACTAATGTTATATACGCCATTTCAAGATCATCAAAATAATTACATTACTATTTTTATGCCTTTCATTATCTATTTTTATTTTCACAACACTGATAAAATTTATTTTAATTTTTAATCATATTTGTTGTTTCAAACCCTATCACATAAGGTAACTAATTTCTACTAATGCCATATTTATTGTAATCGATTCTATATTTGAAATTATTTGCTGTCAGGGTTAAGACTTTGACTCATGTAGAAGCCCTGTAGGGTCATATACTGCAATATCCTCCAATATCCTCCAATTTTCTAAGCACGGACAAGTTTGATTGCATTATTTCCTTTCAATTTAAAGGGCTCTTCATCCAGCACTGTATTTGTTAGCATTGTGTTGTAATCCATAGGATTTCCTTTGGCTCATGCTGATGAGTAGATATTTTTCTACACTCTCCTCATGTGCTATTTATTGACATATGATCCCTCAAAATATGTGTTGTAAATACCACATCTATGCTTGTAGTTATAAACTTGTTTGGAAATAGGTTGTCTTTTTTATGCCAATGAGGCTGAATAAGTGTAGGGTATCTTTTGAGCAATTTCATTTAAGATATAAAAAGAGAATTAAAAGCCAGAAGAACCCTGGATCATTTATAAATTATTATTATTTTGTCATGTGTTACATTGTCCGACATCGTCACCCTTCGCCCATTCTCCGTTGTTTGTCCCCCAGCAAGGAGGTTATATGTAGATCCTTGTAAATGGTTCCCCCTTTCTCCCTCACCTTCCCTCCACCCTCCTAGTATTGCCACTCCCACCACTGGTCCTGGAGGTATCATCTGCCCTGGATTCCCTGTGTTTCCAGTTCCTATCTGTACCAGTGTGCATCCTCCAGTCCAGCCAGATTTGTAAGGTAGAATTAGGATCATGATAGTTGGGGCAAAGAAGCATTTAAGAACTAGAAGAAAGTTGTATGTTTCATCGTTGCTACACTGCACCCTGACTAGCTCTTCTCCTCCATGTTACCCTTCTGTAAAGGGATGTCCAGTTGCCTACAGATGGGCGTTGGGTCTCCAATCTGCACTCCCCCTCATTCACAATGATATGATTTTTGTTCTTTGATGCCTGATACCCGATTCCTTTCATACCTCATGATCACACACAGATTGTTGTGCTTCTTCCATGTGGGATTTGTTGCTTCTCAGCTAGATGGCCATTTGTTTATCTTCAAGCCTTTAAGGCCCCAGATGCTGTAACTTTTGATAGCTGGGAACCATCAGCTTTCTTCACCACATTTGCTTATGCACCCACTTTGTCTTCAGTGATTGTGTTGGGAAGGTGAGCATCATGGAATGCCAGTTTAATACAAAAAAGTGTTCTTGCATTGAGGGAGTACTTGATTTGAGGCCCAATGTCCATCTGCTACCTTAATACTAAACCTATAAATATATGCACATAGATCTATTTCCCCATCATCATATATAAATATATTTACATATGTACATGCCTGTATTTAGACCTCTATAAATGCCCTTTGCCTCCTAGTTCTTTATTTCTTTTTAATTTCCTTTTGTCCCACTATCATGTTCAGTCTTCATTTGGGTTTCAGAAATTCCTCTCAGTTACATTGCCCTTGATCAAGCCCTACCAGGCCTCTTACACCCTCCTTGCCACTGATTGCGGATCACTTGTTGTTCCCTTGTCCCTAGGTTTGTTAACTCCATGTCCTTTTCCCCACCTCCCCCTCTTCCATGTTCCCCCAGAACCATTGGTCCTGTTGTTTTCTCCTCCAGATTGTTTAGCCAACCTATCTTATCTAGATAGACCAGTGGGGGGCTGAGAGAGAGGCAAAAATATGATGAGCTGATACCTAGGGCTCAAGTAGAAAGCAAATGTTTTGAGAATGATGATGGCAACAAATGTACAAATGTGCTTGACACAATGGATAAATGTATGGATTGTGATAAGAGTTGTATGAGGCCCCAATAAAATCATTTTTAAAAAGCCAGCAGAAATAGAAATGTGTTAAAATAGATGTCAAGGTACATGGTGATCACCAAGCAAAAAGGAAACAAAAGCTAAAGATGCAGGGACAGCTTCCAGAGCCAACATGGAGAGAAAGCCTTCACCCGCAGCCCGTGCGCTGAATTCAAACTTCTAGTCTCTGAGGGTGAAGTGGAGGCCTGGTGGCATAGTGGGTATGTATTAGACTGTTAACCACAAAGCGGCCAGTTTGAACTCACCAGACACTCTTTGGGAGAAAGATGAGACTTTGAGGAGCCTTGCTGGTGTTTTGGATTATCCTTTGGGCTGCTAACCATGAAGTCAGCAGTTTGAAATCACCAATCCCTCTATGGGAGAAAAATGAAGTTTTCTCCTTCAATACAGAGTAGGGTCATATTTTACACTGACTGCTGTCTCCCTTCCCCCATGGTTTCTGTTTTTCATCCCTCTGGAGGGGTGTGTGTGGCTATGTGTTGATCATTGTACAGTAATTCTGTAGGGGTGGGTAGAAGGGTGTCATAGTATTCTTAGGCTGTAATCATCACAGGACAACGCTCATAGATCAGCTGGTGAGTGTGACACCAGGATTCCTTAACTTGTAACAGAATGAGTTAATATTGTTCAACCTTACAGAGCGCAAGGAAATATTTCCACATCTGCAAATTTGATTAAAAATCATGCTTGTGGTAAATTCATGTAAATGATGTGGCAGCTCTGCTCTTTATTTCTTTCACTGCACTCATTTGTGTTTGTGCTTTTCCACAGGTTAAGGTGAGCATGGCAGTTTCCTTTCGTCCTTTCTTCCTCCATGTTTCACAATAGGCCGCTCTCTCATCCACACTGGGTAGTCAGTCCACTCTCACCTATCACATTAAGCCTTCTGTTATGAGGAGGAGGCTCAGAGTTTCAATCTTATCCCCTCTGCCAGGCTTGTCCTGCTCCCAAGAAAGCTTTCAAGCGAGGGAAAAATTCAGACAAGAGTTAGATAAAGTGTTTGGACAGAAGGGGTAAGTTTTTTGAAGGAAGATACCCAGGGATATCAGACCAACCATCTCTCGGTTACTCTAATAGGTCTGTCAAAATGTAAAGCTGGACCTGATAGTCTGTTAACAGAGCACCTCACACCACAGGCTGGTTTTCCGGCAAGTCTTCTGCTACTGGCTGGTCCTCTGCAGTCTGCCCTTCTCTTTCAGGTGTGTACATTCTGGCACCCCATCACCTGAGCACACCAGACTTTTGTGTCAGACACAAACAAAACTCAAGCGTCTATCTATCCTGCCTTTCTTCACCCCATCCATTTCATTATTTCTATCATCTGAGGTCTCTCCCACTGAGAACTAATAAAAATGAGTACAAGAATGAATAAAATGTTCTAAAATGATGGTGGTGATGAATGTACATGATTCTCGATGTGATTATACTATTGAATTGCATGATATGTGAATTATATGCCAATAAAACTCCTGGAAATAAACAAAACAATAAGCAACAGCAAAAGAGAAATGTGGTTTATATTGCCCTGTGAGCTGGAGGGGTACATGGCAGCAATCTGCACACAAAGAGGAGACACACTACCACATATACCCTTCCATTATTAGCCCTTCTCCCCGGCCAGTGTCTGCCTAGCTAACACTTATGAAGCAAACCACACTATTTTAAAATCCCTCTTGTGCATGTGAAAACTGTTTTACATGAACGAATATGGAAGACTCACAAAAAGCAGATGTTTTGTATTATGGTATTTGTGAAGAATATTAACTATACCATGGACTTCCAGAAGAATCAATAGATCTTCGCTGGAAGAATACAACTGTAATAATACTTCTCAGAAGCAAGGAGCAGGGAGTCATGGCTGGTAAATGGTCACTGAAAAAGAAGACCCTTCCTACAAGGAATTGGCACAGTTGTTGCAGCAGTGCACTCAAACCCAGGACAGAAGGATGATGTGCGAGTAACCCAGGACAAAACAGTGTTTCTTTCTGTTGTGCCAAGGGTGGTTATGAGTGGTAACGTACATAAAAGACCCAAAGGCATGAAAACATTAACTAAATATATCATTTCTAACTTTATCTTTTATTTTCCCCTTGCATGGTATTCATTACAAGTTGATCTGCTAATTGCAAGATCAGCAATTAAGACCACCACCCTCCTATAAAGTTACAGTTATCAGAAATCAATAGTTCTACTGTATCCTATAGAGTCACTAAGAGTCAGCATCAACTTGATGGCAGTGAGTTTATTTGATTGATTGTTTATTGCTTAAGTAGGGAAATCATCATTTCAGAATATATAATGCTCTGCTACGTAAAATGAGCAAAATTATGATTTTTCCCATATATGAACAATGTTAAAACTCTTTTAAAATTCAAATAATTTACTTTGAAACACTAATTCTTGATCATCTATAGACTTTACCCTGAGTTGTTGATTATTTGTTCTCAATAATTTACACATACTGCTTTCTGATGATTTTCAATTGCTGAGCCATCTCATAAATTCATGCTTTTTGTCTTTTTCATTTGGCTATATTATAAATTAAAAATAAACATAGTTATGTGGGCCATATTTTATATAAATTTAATCTGTAAAACCTATAGTAACTTTGGAAAATGATAATAAGGGATCTTATACTACTAAGCAGAGACAGGGATCAAAGTAGGTCACTGATTTAATTCCTCATTTAAGTTATAATTGTATATGCTTTTAAAATAGGTACTAAACTTTATCTCATACACTATTTCATTATAACAATTCCTCTTGTCATTATTGTCTGTACTAAATACTTTTTGATAACATTGGCATATTGGTCAATATTATCTTTGTTGATCAAAGGTGATGTATTAAATGACCTATGGGACATTCTAGAGTACTCACATTAAAGTTCCAATAATTTTATAGGTCAGGTTACAACTAAATTTCACCGTAGTGTGGAAATAATGAATTATCGTATTTGGTGGTTTAACTTTGTGTTAGTCTGCGTAGACTAGAGAAACAAATCCATGGACACACATATGTGTATAAAAAACAGTTTTATATACAAGAGCAATTGAACATTGAGAAAACATCCCAACCCAGTCCAGTCCAGGGCCCTAAGTCTGATATTAGCCCATATGTCCAATACCAATCTATAAGGTCCCTTTCAGACTCATGTAACACATGCAATGAAGCCAAATGCAGGATGATCACAAGCCAGTGGGTAGAAGTCTTTGGGTCCAGTGGAGTTGTAAGCATCTCATCGCTGGCAGGGATTTCTCTGTGACTTCTCTGGCTTCCGAGTTCTGGTTGCGTCTATGTGGCTTGTTTTCTGCAATGTCTCCCAAGGAGTAGCAGAGAGAGAAACGTGCCTTCTGCCTCCAGGGAATATGTACCAGATTTCCAGAATTCCCAGGAGAAGGCCATGCCCACACAGAAGTCCCATTGGCTATCTCCAGATTAACAACCTAGACTCCACCCCTATAGTCCTAATCCTTAAATTGACACCAGATTAGGTGACTACCACAAACTTTAATAATTTTTTTTCTCTTTTCTTTTTTTTTTTTTTGTCAGCCTATCTGTTTGTTGTTTTTTTTTTTTCCTTTTTTCTCTTCTTTTAAATTTTGTATGTCAGTGGCTTTTTTGTTTGTTGGCTTGTCAGTGCTGCCTTCGTCTCCATGTTCTTATGTGCCGCTTTGGCGTTGTGCTGTCAAAGCCACCCCCAATTTTATTCACACATTGATATGTCTGCACACCCACCTAGATAAACTTCAATAATTTTTAAAAACCCTCTATCAGCTCTATCTGAATCACATTGCATATTGACTAATTATAAGTAGTGCAATAATTTGTCTTGCTGTTATAGGGAAAGTGAGAGAATCAAGATAGTTTAGTAAAGAAAGGTTGCCAAACAATTGCATTAATTGTTCTAGTTTTCCTCCCATGTGAGCCATGTCTTTTCTCTTGTGGTTTTGCATAATAAACACTTTAAATTGATCATCTGAAACCAGGTATCTGTCATGGATTGGACACTGTGTGTGGTTAATATTAGCAGATTTCTTATGAGTAGAAGGTCTTGTTTCTACTTTTACAGTTATGTTGCTGTTAGAATTTATGCCTGAGCCACATAATATCCCTCTATTGGGCATATAATCAGAAGATATAAGAAATAAACCACAACCAGTCATTTGCACTGCAGTGTTTATTGTGATACAAATCACAATCACAAAGATTTGGAAACAACATAAATTTCAATCGATAGATGAGTGGATTAGTAAGCTCTGGCACATACACACATTGGAGTACGCATCACTAAAAAGCACTGATGATCACATGAAGCACCTCATTTCATGGGAAGAGTGGGAGGAAATTATGCTAAGCAAAGTCAGCCAATCACAAAAGGAGAAGTATAACATGAGTCCCCTGAGCTAAGTAGAATCAGCACAGTAGGTAGAGAAGAAAAGTCACTTATCTGACAATATATGGGTGAGGTACAGGCAGTCGGGCGGAGGGCAGACCAAACCCAAGGAGGTACATGCTATCCAACACAAAGAAGGGGAAAGGGGGGTGGTGGAAGGAGAAATTGGAGGAGGGAGGAAGAGGATGGCACAGGGGAGCAGGGTACTAACCCACCCAGGGGAGAGTTGGGTATGTCCCCACAAAATGGGGAGTGTACATAAAGACCACACCACAGTGCACCACACCTTGATGGCAACGTAACCATGTGGAGAAATGCATGAAAAGTTTGGGCTACAGGGCTGGCCAACCAGAGCCAAACTGACCCCCTCTCTAGTAGTATGTGTGACAGAGAACACTAAACCTACAGGTTGTGAGAGGGGCTGGCATACCACGCCCACACGGAAACAAACCAAGAAGGAAAGAGAAAGGGACGGTCTAGACCCCATACTGGCACACCAAGTCTGGAGGATGATGCCCCTGCATGGAACTGCTTAGGCACAGAGAGGACTGTAGGGCCGACAACAGCTCGAGACATGCTGTCCCATGACTGGAGCATGCCGAGGCAGAGGACAATACTGGGGACACACGGCGACGAGTTAGTTCCATCTGAACCCCTTGCAGTGGGGCAAACCAAGAAGCAAACATAGCAGATGAGCAACGGGAACAAAGCCAAGCCACAAAACCCCTAAAGAACCCCCAATACAGACTTCAGCCTAGGAGGGGCAGCTTCCAGAATTCCCCCAAATCCAGTGGGGAGATAGTCATAAAGGTCAGCAGACAAACCTGGAGTTATGTGGGGTTTTTTTCTTTTTCTTCTTCTTTTTTAAGTCTTTCGTTAGGTCTATGTTATTGTTGGCTTGCTCACTTATATAAGATAGGCATGGGTAGCAAGCCTGAGACAAAACCAGTGGGACTTGGGGGAGAAGGAGGCAAGGGATGGGAGCAGTGAACAAACAATGCCATAGCCAGGGGAACAACTAGGGAATCAATATCAACAACAGATCCTGGGGGTGTTGGAACAACAGCAATCTAGCTGAGAGAAATTACTAAGAGGTGGATGTAGGGTGATTGGGTGGTGGGTCAGGAGGAAGGTAAAAGGAAACAGAGGAACAGTCTAGAAAGCAAAGCTATGGATAGAGGTATAAGCATAGGTATATATATATATAGATATTCATAAAAAATAGAGGTATTAGCTTATGTACACTGAGGTAGTGGACAGACTTCCAGCATCTGCTCATTGCCTCCCTCAATGCAAGAACACTTTGTTCTAACAAACTGGAATTCTGTGATGCTCCTCCTCCTGGCACAATTGCTGAAGACAAAATGGGTGCATAAGCAAATGTGGTGAAGAAAGCGGATGGTATATGGCTATAAAAAGACAGAGCATCTTAAAGGCTTGAAGTTAAACAAGCAGCCATCTAGCAGAGAAGCAACAAGCCCAATGGGACCAGGTGATGGGCATCAGAACCATCACAAGCCACCAAACAAACAAAACTCAGAGTGTTGAGAATGAAGGGGCTTGGAACAGAGACCCAAAGCCCATCTGTAGACAGTGGGACATCCCCTCACAGAGGGGTCACAAGGAAGAGATGAGTCAACCAGGGCACAGAAAAGCAGCAATGAATGAAACACACACTATTCCTCTGGTTCCTTGAGGCTTCCTCACCCCCCACTATCATGACCCCAGTGCTGCCTTTCTCTGTGGGCTAGACCGGAGAGTGCACAGGTACAGGTAAGAGGTAAAAGCTCAGGACATGAGTGGGCAACGGAAATGGGGATAGAGATACTAGAAGGGGACAAATGATATGTAAATATGTAAAGCAAATGTCTCCATTTCCAGAGAATTCAGAATTTACCTACCTTGAAATCTTTCCCTGATCTTTCTTATTTTTCTGTGATTGAGCACATCGTTGCATCCATTTCATTAAAGGTTTTGTTCTTTTTTTGTTGATCCATAATTCAAAAGTCACAATTGTGCTATAGTCTTATTTATTCATTGTCCAGCTTTTACATGCACATGAGGTGATGAAGAAAATTATGCCTCGATATCTTTACTTGGAAACAAACACTGTATTTAACCAAGTGTTTAAACAAACAATATAAAGCAGTATTTTGCAGCAGTTTTACCTAATGTGGAAGCCATTTAACTAATTATCTTTATATTCCAAAATCTAATATGAAACCACACATAATTAGTAATGAGAGGATATGAGAGATTTTAAGAGAGTATACACTACCATGTAAATATTTTGACATTTAATTAATTTTCTATGTATTTAAATGTCATGAAGATATGTCAACCTTAAATTTTCAAGAACGGAAGACAAGTTTAAGAAGATTCCTTAAAGAACCTTGATTATAAAAAAATATTAATTGCACAAGCTATATATGGGCCTTTACTATCTAATTTTGTTACAAATTTGAAAAAGAACCATAAATGTCTTTTCATAAATATGCTTCAGTAGACGTGTAATATGCATTTTATGTTACTTACTATCATGATGGACTGTAGATTTTTCTTCTTGCTCTGGGATCCTGGTGAGACATAAACTGTTTCTCTTGATGGAGTCCCAAATCATGCTCTGAATTTCTTTGTATTATTTCACTTTTCAGTTGATTGTTTCTCTCATCAACTCTAATCAGATTGATTTCTTCACGTTCACTGATAGCTATTTGGTTTCTTCCATTTTATTCTCAGGTGTTTTATAATGTTTGCTTATGTTATCTTGTTGTTTAGGGTCTGAGATTCTTTCGGATATGAGGTTTTCCTTTTGATATTTCTCAGGTTATTCTCATGATTTCTTGAAGGGACTTAAACAGAAATCACTGGTTTTAATTCTATTTTTGGTAGTGCAGGTAGTGCTCATTTTGAAATAAGCCATTGGGGGTTGGTGAGTTTTACGTGTTTGATTTTTTTTGACACTTCGGTTGACTGCTATTTTGTGGTGTAGCTTTAGTGATGTGTAGACTGATGAGTTGGGGGGTGGTAATTGGCTGTGTAGCATTAAAGAAGAGAGGTAGAAATAGTAGGAAGCAATATTGAAGAAAAAGATAGAGATAAGGGTAAGGGGGAATTTAGGAGGGAGAGATGAGAGGGTATGAAGTATAAATAATAGTAGTAATAATAAGTGGCCTTCTGGATAGGCCAGAGAAATGTTTAAGTAATGGAAAACTGCATGGTTAAGATTTAATAGTTAATGTGGAAGGACATTCCACTGAGAGGAAGAACAAAAGCAAGAGGAGATGGTGAGTAGGATTATTAGTACCTATCGGGCAGAGAGAAGAGGATTATGTGTCTGTACCTGTGTATGTGTATATACAAGGGGGTACACCTACCTCCCAAATGGAAAAAAAATCTCCATAGGACAGAGCTTTCATAGTACCCGTTTTTCCTTTGAGGCAAGCATTGAGCAATCCCCTCCGAGTCTATGCGTCCAGGGTCATCGACAGGTTAGGTTCTCTCTGGTTTAATGAACTTTTTCGTAAAAGCAGTTTTGCTCAAAATTCATCTTTTTGTGATGGCCAATTTAGGAGAATGGTGTGCAGTGGGAAATTTTCTTTCCTGCTCAGGAATACTGCTGCAGAACCTATGGTTTCAAAGATAGCACTCTGGGAAAGACTCAAGTGTACGCGTGGTTTTCTCATTTCTAAAAAGGTACAATCTTGATTCATGACGAACTTCTTTCTGGATGTCCATCAACTTCCCAAATGGATGAAAATGTCAACTCGTAGTGCTTTTGGAGTTTGTTCAACCAGATCCCACTGTTAATCACGTGTTCTATCTAGAGGTTCTCAATAGATTTTGTTACGCTGTGGAACAAAAAAGGCCTCATATGTGGCAGACAGGGGCCTGGATTTGCCACCCTGACAATGCACTCGCTCACTCAGCCATCTCAGTGCACCCGTTTTTGGCAAAAACCAGCATGCCTCTCTTGCCCCACACACCTTACTCACCTGATTTACTCAATGACTTTGCAACTTCTCTCTGTTTCCACAAATAAAGAGGGACATGATTTAATGACATAGGAAAGGTGAAGAAAATAACAAGGGTGGTGCTGTCAGCTATCCAAACACATGAGTTTGAAAAATGTTTCCAAGAATGGAATTGCACATTTGACAAATGCACTAAGTGTAACGGAGAGTAGCTTGATGGTGATAAGGTTGTGTTGTAAAAAATATAAATAAATGGCTTTGAAAAAAATTTGTGGATACCTCTTCGTGTGTGTGTATGTGTATTTGGAAGGAGAAATAGAGTATGAGAGAAGAGAAGGAGAAAGGAAAGAGAGATGAGAGGAAGGTGCTAGAAGTGAGGAAGACCAACCGAGAAAGAGGGGAAGATGGAGTCTTGGGTTGGATGTGGTTAAGGAGATCTGTAGCTATGAGAATATGAAAGTGTGTCCCCAGGGATCTGGGTTTACCTATACCTGCCTGGGAAGCTTGCTTGCACTCAGGGCATGGGAGGTAGCTCAGAGAGGCTGTGTGAGGGTTCAAAAATGAGAGGAGATAGAAGAATAAAAGGAATTGGCAAAGAGGCACAAAGCTTTGCTTGGACTATGAGGGAGTCTGTGTCAGGTTTCCCAAGCAGTGCTTAGTCCACACAATGTTCTCAGTGGCTGGTGAGCTGAGTGGCGAGGCTGTGTGGGTTGGGTTGAGGTTTCTGTGTGCCCGCAGTAGCTAGGACAGCTGCTCGGTGCTGGGGCAGGAGATACTGTTGTATTGGAACTTGAAAGAAGGAATTTGGTTGAGGGGAATGTGGGAGGAGTGGCAGCAGAGGGACATGGAGCCACCAAAGAGAGAAAGTGAGAGTCAAAGGGGATATGGATAGATTTGCCATAAAATAAAGGTGGAATCAAAAGCAGAGAAGCCAAAAATAGATTGTGATTTGGGTGGAACAACCTCTCCATCTTGATAGATGGGGGTAAGGTGTTTTGTTGCTATGGAGGTGAGAATGTGGGTGGGTCGGTGACTTCAGGGACCTGGCTTTACCTGTGTCTGCCTGGAAGGAGTGGCAGCCACAGGGAGCAGGGCCTGACAAAAGAGACGATATAGGCGTCAAAAGAGATAGAGACTAATTTACAATAAAATAAAAGTCGAATGCAAAGGCTGAGAAGAAAAATATAAGCTGGTGGTATGGATGGAACTGTCACCCCCTTGGCTGAGAGGGCATGCAGACTCTACTATGCACAGCAGGGAGATGGGTGTGATGGGAGGAGTGATTGGGGAAGGGAGGTGAATGGAAACCGAGGATTTAGGAAAAGGGCAGACTTTGATCCTTGGACCTGGGAGGAAATCTGCACCAGACTACCTGCATAGTCCCTCCTCCACGAAGGTGTCTGGGAACCAGCAAGGTGAGTCGGTTTGGGTGGGTTTTGAGACGGATTTGTTCCTGGTGTGGGGAGAGGAGTGAAACAATTGGAAGTGGCTCAAGGCACCATGAATTAGGGAGTCAGCAAATGTCAGCCTGCGCTGCTGCTGTCCACTGCACTGAGGAAGAAGGTGGGGGAAACATTGGTGCACTAAGCTTTCATGTTGAGCATCTGGGTTCTAGAACCCAAGGACTCCTGGTGGGATTTCCCTGGGACTTGCTCAAAGGCTTCTCCTGAGGTTGCCCCTGGGTGGCCATCTCCAAGAAATGTTCTGATGATGAATTGACACCATTCTTTTGAATTCTCCATTCTTGACATAATAAACAGTATGTTGGATTCAAAATCGATAATATCAGTCCATTACAGCTCACTGAAACCTAAGATATCACTATGTATCTTTCCTTGTCATTGTTCCCCTCCCTCCCAGCTCCCCGCTCCCTCATGAGCCCTTGATAATTTATAAATTATTATTTTGTCATACCTTTCCCTGTCCGATGTCTCCCTTCACCCACCTTTCTGTTGTCTGTCCCCCAGGGAGGGGGTCACATATAGTTCCTTATAATAGGTTCCCTCTTTCCAACCCACTCTCCCTCTACCCTCCCAATATTGCCACTCACACCACTGGTCCTGTAGGGATCATCCGCCCTGGATTCCCTGTGTTTCCAGTTCCAGTGTACATCCTCTGGTCCAGCCAGACTTGCAAGGTAGAATTCGGATCATGATAGTGGGGGCGGGGACATTGCACATTCCATGTTATGATCATTCATGGCTGTTTGTATCCATTTCTTCTCATTTGGATTAATATACCATTAGTTCGTGAAGCTCCTGAAAGCACTGCTCAACACAAGTCATTAAGCTCAACAGTACTTTCAACGGGCAACTCTATAACAGTTGTATTTGAACTGCTTTCCAACAATCAGAGGCTTCTGTTTTGGCACCATGTTCCATGCTATATATAGCTTTTCATTTGTTTCCTTTCAGACATGGTCTGCTTGTTCTTTCTTCTGAGCTCCATTGAAATCTGTCCATTATGGGTGAGTGACACTGGTGGTATTGAAAATATGAGTACTATAGCTTCCAGCAGCTCACCCGAGCACAATCCAACTGAGTGCGTCAAAATGCTTTAACGATATGAGAAATGAGAATCCTAGCCATGCCTTATCTTGATGTGGGGAAAGTGTGGGGAAATATTAAATTTAGGAAACAGATCATAACTAGATTTATGTAGGTCCAGTATTGTAGGTATTGTAGGTCAAGGAAAACTGTGGAATTACTGTTGTAACTTTCTTTTCTGAATGTAATACTGAATTCTTAAAATTAGAAAATCTATCAATATTTTGGCAAGGTCATATAAATAAGATGATGGCTAAATTAATCAATTTCTATAGTCCAGAGATATTTTTAAATTACTTTTGATATTTACATTAAAATGAATGATCTATTATACTTACACCAATTATCTATCATAATCTCATCTTTAATAAAGTCCACCAATTTCAGTTACTGTATACATTTCTACAAACAACCTTAAGTTAAACATTACTGCCAAAACAATGTATATCACAGATAAAATGCTTTTGTTATTTGTGCAGAGTAATAGGGCTTTTGTTCTAGCTTAATATTAATATTGAATTAATTCAATAAAGTTATATGCAATCAATAATTTAAAATTAACTGGCTACTAAATATTGACTACTAATTATTATCATGAAGAGGGATCTAATAAACTCAATGAGAAAGTTATAAAATATACTATATTCAATCATAAAAAAATTGCATTGTTGCACTTTTTATGAGTTTGTTTAGGGCCCTATGAGACAGAATAGATAGATATGTAAGAAATAAATACTTTGAATATTTATAAACTGAATTGCATAGGGAAATGTAATGATTCAGGTAATTATGTCTGTGAAACTTGTGGTTCTCGATCTAGTTAAGGTCCAGAAAATCAAAACAAAATCACAAACATTCAATACGCCTACTCTTGCTTCTTAAATGTAGGATGTAAATAGCCCACAATACAACAGGTAATTGTGTTAGTCTGTGTTCTCTAGAGAAACAAGTTCACAGACACTCATATGTGTATAATACAGAACTTTATATTGAAGAGTAATTGTATATTGAGAAAAAAATCCCAGCCCAGTCCAGATCAAAACCATGAGTCCGATATTATCCCATATGTCTAATACCAGTATATAAATGACCCTGAATGCCGGTAGATCATAGGCCAATGGGTATAAAGTCTTGTGGATCCAGTGGTGATGGGAGCATCTCAGCACTACCATGGGTCTCCACATGGCTCCTCCAGCTCCAGGGCTCTAGCTCCATTAGTGTAGCTCCAGGTGGCTTTTCAATAGGAATGTGAAGCAGAAAGTGTGTTCCACCTCCAGTAAAGAAGACAGGAGAGCCTTGAATCTTCAGGAGAAGGCCATGCCCATACAGAGGCCTCATTGGCTATGACCTGATTGGCATACTAGAGTAGACCTGTTCACTCTAGTTGTGTTCACTCAACTGCCACAGTAATATTTTCCAGAGGCATTACTTGGCTTCATTTTCTGAGATTTTTAAAAATCATTTTATTGGGGGCTCATACAACTCTTCTCAAAATCAATCCATCCATTCATCCATCCATTGTGTCAAACACATTTGAACATTTGTTGTCATTATCATTCTCAAAGCATTTACTTTCTACTTGAGCCCTTAATATCAGCTCCTCATTTTCCCCCATTCCTATCCCCTCCCCCTCCTCATGAACCCTTCATAATTCATAAATTATTATCATTATTATTAGTATTATTTTGCCATATCTTACACTGTCCCATCTCCCTTCACCCACATTTCTGTTGTCCATCCCTCAGGGAGGAGGTAATATGTAGGTCCTTGTAATCAGCTCCCCCTTACCCCACCTTCCCTCCACCCTTTAGGTATCGCCACTCTCGCCATTGGTCCTGAAGGTCCTGGATTCCTTGTGTTTCCAGTTCCTATCTGTACCAGTGTACATCTTCTGGTCTAGCCAGATTTGTAAGGTAGAATTGGGATCATGATAGTTGGGGGAGGAAGCATTTAAGAACTAGAGGAAAGTTGTATGTTTCATCATTACTACCACGCACCCTGACTGGCTCATTTTCTCCCCACAACCCTTCAGTAAGGGGGTGTCCAGTTGCCTGCAGATGGACTTTGGGTCTCCACTCTGCACTCCCCCTCATTCACAATGATATGATTTTTTTGTTCTTTGATGCCTGATACCTGATCCCTTTGACACATCGTGGTCACACAGGCTGGTGAGCTTCTTAGTGATTTGAGGAATACTTGATTCTCTAAAGTCCTTAAAATGGGCAATAGACTAGGGCATTGAAAGAGCTATATTCTTAGGAACTGACAAAATGTTGAATTATTGAAGGGACAGAGGACGAGGAGATATGTTTTTATCTTTCCATGTTCTTAAAGGCCTTCCCATAAACTGAAAAGCTTGAAGGGTAGTCAGTTTCCCTTACCTAGTTTTCTCCTTGTCCTCTGTCCCTTCAATAAGTCAACATTTTCTCAATCCCTAAGAATATAGTTCTTTCAATGCCCTAGTCTCTTGCCCATTTTAAGGATTTTAGTGAATCAAGTATTCCTCAAATCTCTAATTTGTGGATTGCACGCTAGTGATATAATATAGTATGTTTAAAATAGAGATGATTTTTCCTTATGCTTAATTCATTCCAAATTATAAATATTTTATATTATATTCTAGTTTATTATTACCAAAATACTCATTATAGATGAGGTATTCAGTATTGTAAATAAAGTTAAGGTTTTCAGGTAAGATTCATTTAATATTGAAGAGTTTAGATCTTCAAATCACACTTTTGGAATATGACATTGCAGTTAAGTCATACAATGGTTAGAAGAAATAAAATTGATTTTGTGTAATCTTACACAAAATATATTGGGAGGGGAAATTACATTGTCTTATCCATAATAAATGAATCCATAGGAAGTTATATCATATGTTAATAAGCTACACATGTTAATATGATAATAAATGCCCTCTGTTCATAGACCTAGGATGTGCATAGTCATACAGAGTGAATGGAAAGTGGATTAGTGTAGATGGAGTTAGGTTAGCCTTTAACACCTTGTCATTTTATCTCTCTTTTTACAAATATTGTTGGTCCTAATTTTTTTTTTTTCTATTGAGACTTTTCTCTGTTTTACTTTTTTTTCATTTGCTAGTGTTTGGTTGTTGTTTCATGTTTTTCTGTGTATGTAATAGGTAAATCCATAGGTACAGTAACTGTGTCAATAGTTTCTTAGGGGAGGTGAGGAAAAGAGGAAACAATAACAGTGAGTACAAGAAAGAAGAAAATGTTCTAAAATTGATTGTGGTAAAGATTGTACAACTCCTTGATATGATTGAATGATTGGACTGTATGATAGGTGGATGATGTGCAATAAAACTGTTTTTTAAATATGAGTACATATGTTATACATGCTAACATACGTGCCTGTAGAGAACCCTGGAAATGCGCTCTCTTGTTAGGCTGATGTAACAGGATCAGTCGAGTGTGAATCTTAAGTCAATAACCTTTGATCTAGAAAAGAAATTAAATAAACAAGCAAAAGAAGCAGAGATGGGGGAAGATTGATGTCCAACCACATGGAGATATCTAACACACCAGGGAACCAGAGTTTTGTCCTACAGCCAACAGAGAAGGAAATCCTTTCAGTCTCCTAACCTGTGAGAAAATGAAGTTCTCAGTGGTAGTTCTTTCATGGCAGCACTAGATAACTAAGAGATGCATACAATACGTATATTCTAAATAATGCACACAACTGCTCAGTAACACTAATACAAAACAGAAAGATGGAAAATGCAAGCCAAAGAATACCTCAGACATTCTTATTTACTCCTGACAAGTTCCTGTTATTATTTTGATGTAGGTGATTCATAAATCTAAATTACAGATTTGTAATTTTTAATTGGATTAAAAATATATATATGCATTTATTGCTATGAAAGATGAGAGATATTTTCTCTTTAAAAACCACTCACAATGATTTATGTATATTTGAAAATATTCATTTTAATGGTAATCTCTAAGCCTTTCTATTAAAAATATCTATTTTTCCAACTATAATCTATATCAATTTTGCAAGTGATAAGATTGTTTTTATTCTATTCAGGCTTGACACTGCCATTTATGACTTGTACGGCATTTTTAATTGCATTTTGTGTTTTGTTTATACTTTTTAAATAGCATACATAATGTGACTTTTTTTTCATTTCAATTCATAAGCTTTAAAAAATGTTCACTTACTACATCAAAGTTAGAGCATTCTAAATGATAAAATGTTGTCATTAGAAGCAATGTTTTCCACGGTTGACCACTCACTATTAATCTGGGTTCAAACCAGGCATTTTGATAGTGGAAGAGGTTCCTTACATTGTTTATTTTCACTACTTGATTGTACTTTCCTTCCCTAATCTACACTCTGTATAGTATATGGTTTAACCCATATACTACTTCTGTAGGTGACCTTGTACACTCATATCACACAATCTTTCTTCTTTGTTAGCATTACCTTCATGTTTCTCATTCTTTATTGTTAAGGTCTTCAAAAAGATTACAAAGATGCTGTCTACCCACGGACGCTGAACTGCTTGACATTCTTTGATCATATTTTTAATTCAAATGTGCTTGATACCTCATTTTGTTCAAAAGCCCTTAAGCTGTTGACACTTTGAGAGTAGTTAGTAAATATTTATCAAAAAATGTATTAGTGTATAACTAAAATACACTCATCTCCAGTATTAGAGCTGAAGCTATAATAACCTGGGACTGGTTTCAAAAATTTCCCTAGTTACTTTCCTGCGCCTATTAATCCATTCTACACACAGAAATGTTCTTTCTTTTCTTTTTTAATGCACATCATGTTAAGCACTACTTAAAATACTCAAAAGATCTCCTACTCCAAGCTGAAAGAAGCAGCACACAATTTACTTTGATTCACAACTCTCTGGCTTGGAGATTTGTAGATCCCAAGAAACAGTGTGTAATACCGAGCAACCTACTGTGTTCCTTGTCTTCCGTCATTTTGATTTAGATATACTACTTTTTATTTTCTCCTCGGAATTATCACATTAATTATTATCTTTTACGAAAGTGTTTTCTGTAGCTGTCCACTTAAAATTCAGATTTCCAGATCTTTGCTTACAAAGGTGTCTTATATTAGTTACACGCTATAATCATAATAGTACTGTCAGAAGCCACCCACTAGATTGAAAAGCATTATTTAGACCCCGAGTCACTGCATTATCCTGGCCTGGCTGGGAGGTTCTTATTTACAGTGTATTGATTGGAGTTCTTTGACTTTCAAGGTCAATATCGGAAGATCCTTTTTCCTTCCTCACACAGTAAACCATATGATTTTCAAATTCAAAACGAACAAGACCAGTCCATTTCAGCTCCCTAATGCCTAGCTATTGATATTTGTGTGTTTCATTTCATTTTCGATGCTTCATTTTTTCCTAGATCCATACTTCCTACACTCAAAATTCAGATGATTTGTAGATTTTCACAGCTGTTTCTTATTTGAATTGTGCCCCATCAGCAAATGAAGGTCCCGATGGCTCTACCCCCACAGGCTTTGCTTCCTTGATGTCATTAGGGTGGACTTGACTTTGATGGCAGCTCTTCTTCAGCCACAGTTGAGTACCTTTGAACATGAGGGATATATTCGCTACTGTCTCTTACAAGGTTCTGCTTCTTTTCATTAGGCCTTCAGTAACGTTTTGAAGCTAAGCGTAAGGTGTTCAGTATCCAATTTCTCAGCAGAGGACAGCCTCCTCGATTCTTAATCTGGAAGCACCACTGAAACCAATTCATTGTTGGTGACCCGGCTGGCATTTGGAATACCAGTGATGTAGCTTCCAGCAGCACAGCAACATCCAAGCCACCACAGCATGACAAACTGGCCGACAGGTGGAGGTGAAATGCAACGTCAGATTAATTGTAATTTTCAAAATTAATTGTAATGTTCAAGTTTTTCTGAATAAACACTGCTTAGGTTGCTTATGATGGGGATAGGCAGCATCCCATTGACTTGCATGGAAACAGCTCACCAATCTGTTTTCTTTTATGCCTCTTGACTTCTATTTAGCCATCATTCTTCCCCTATTCTTTTCCGGTATTTCTCATCAAAGGCATCAGAAAGTATTTCAAAGACTTTTAAACCTGTTTCTGAGTAAATTTTGAATGTTCATCATTTTGTTTTCAGTAAGTTGATCAGAACCAGTTGTTTACATTGCACGCTTTCAGAACTTCCCCCAACATTATGTCCTGAAAAATTTGGTGGGTGTATTATCCAGTATTATAAAAATCAGTATCACAATTACTTTCCTGTTGTGCCTTCTTCTTTCCACCCATTTTCTACCATTCTTTCAAATATCCCTCTACTTCCTTTGTAAATGCATATATCTTTCTTGTAGTATCTTAGGGTATGTAATAAAAAATCAGCTGACACATAAAATTTAGTCCAAGGAGCTCTTTATCCAAATGTATAAATTCTTCTGAAAAGTATTTCATTTTCTAAGTTCTAGCAGTCCAGAGTTTTACCACATAGTTTACCACAACTACACAGATTCCTAGTTAACCGGGAACATTCGCTGGCTCATGGGCATTTTATAAATTTCTTTTCATTGTTCTGTTTTACACAACACTCTACTTTTAAGATACTGGGTTTAATAATTCTTTGCAATGGCCACAGGGAACTCACAGATGATGCTCAGGATTATGGGACCTTATTAGGGAAGGTAACTGGTTGCAATTCAGTGGAGAAATGCTTAGGATACAGTTGTTCAGTAGCCATACATAGTTCAATGTTCTTGTAGGGCTGCTAAGGGATGCCTGGAGGTTATGCCATACCACTTTAAGTCTCAACCCTACGGCTCTCGCCTTTTGCTCCGTGGGTCACAAAACCTGGCTCCCTGAATTAAGTGCCTAGGGGCATTCCACTCTACAAGCCAGTCTTCTGCCCCAACCAAAAGCCCAATGAAGCTCACTGCCAGCGCGTCCATGCCAACTCATAGCAATTGTAAAAGATAGGGTAGAACAGCCCAGGTGAGACTAACTCTACAGGAGTAGAAAGCCCCATTTTTCTCCTCTCTGCCCCCAAGTTGTTCAGTTTCACTTCCTATATGGGCTGGAAAATCTACCATTATTTCCCACACTCTAGCTTCTGGTTCTTCTGCTGCTGCCCCCAGACAATCCTCTAGTGTCAAAGCTATCTCCTGGATCAGGGAGGTTAACTGTGCAGGGATCCTGAAGCCCACAGCGCACAAGCCACTCCTGATAATCGCTGGTAGTGAGATCCCTATTTCTTTTTTCTCAGAACATTCACTTTATACAGCATCAAGGAGCCCCTGTTGGCATAGCGAGTTATGTGGAGGGCTGCTAGCCACACGGTCAGCAGTTCTAAACCACCAGCTGCCCAGTGGGACAATAGGAGGCTTTCTGTTTCCTCATGGTGTACAGCCTTGAAAACGCATAGGGGCAGTTTTTCTCTGTCCTATAGAGTCACTTTGAGTTGGAATCAACTCAGTGGCAGTGAGCTTGGTTTTGATGTGGAGAATGGTGATCACCATGAATCCTGTTAATCCCTCACAATTGAATTCTACCAGTTCCTTCATCCATCTTTTCTTAAGTAAGGTTGTTTGATGGGCATTTCAAAGAATAGCTGGAAAAGTCACATTAAATAACTCACTGCCTTAATTAATTCATCGCCCTGCATCATCTAATACATTTTATTTATTTGTTTGCTTGTTTATGTTATGGGAGCACTCTGTTTTTAAGTATTAATTTCTGTATTCAATTTATATTGCCACAATTATGCTGCATAACGAATTACCTCATATATCAATAATTTAAATTAATATGTCGCTGATCCGAAAATGTGCTTTTTTTCCCCCTGGGCTTTCGTATACATTCATTATTATTCCCTGCTTAGCTCAAGTCATTTTCTGTTTTTTTTATTAAAAGATTACTTTATTGGGGGCTCTTACAGCTCTTATAAAAATGCATACATTAATTGTATCAAGCATATTTGTCCATCTGTTGCCATCATTCTTTTCTAGACACTTTCTGCTGAGCCCTTGGGATCCGCTCCTCTTTATTCCCACCTCCCCACCCCCACCCCGTGACCCTTTGATAAATTATAAAGTATTATAATTTTGATGTCTTATACCATGTTTCGGTTGTTCATCTCCCTGGGGAATATGGTTATGTGTTAATCATTTTGCTTTTCCCTTCCTCCTTTCAATTTCCCACCTTACTCTTACCCTGAAAAATATTCCAATTCTATACAGGGCTACCAAAATATGATACACTCTCCTCTGCCTTGAATATTTCACTCATTGTCCTTGCACCAACTCTCACTCAGAGTCACCCCATAGGTCTGTGTCGAGCTGCTTCCAAGACTGTAACTTTATGGGTATAGACAGCCTCATGGTTCATATGGAGGGACTGGTGGTATTGAACTGTTGAGCTTGAGATTAACAGCTGAACATGTACCCACTACATCATCATCACCAAGCCTCCTTTATCTTGATTATGTGATCCCAAAATTGTATTTAAAAATGTAATAGGGGCATATTATTACTTGTCTGTCAGGTTATTGTACTGTGTTGTGTTATGTATTACTGTGGTGCTGGAAGCTTGTCCTTGGTATTTTAAGTATCAGCAGCTTTACCTGGGGTGAAGAATTCAAAGTGGAACTTCCAAGCTAAGACGAAACTATAAAGAATAAATCGCCTGTCCATTTCTAAGTTGTTAGCTTTCACAAACTTTTGGAATCGCAGCCACATGTGGCCAGAAATATTGCCAGAAAATCAGCTCTTGATATTGGAACGCACTAAAACCACTTCTGAGGAGGGGCTGCCTTTTCACAGTCGAGTAGCATAATGACGTGGCTAGAGTAAAGTTCCAGCACACTCATATACTCTTGAGGGCATGGCTGAAAATGAGAAGAAACAACTGCAAGCATACTTTAACAATCTCACACGTAGAACCATGAACTAGGAATCCTGGAAAATTCGAAGTTGTCAAAACTGACATTGAATGCACAGAGATGGGACAATGAAAGGGATTACTATAGACCATTTTGAATTGGTCAATCGCATAGTGTACTATCCCACGATGACAAATCTGAGAGAAGTGGGGTTGCATTCAGTCTCAAAAATGACATTTCAAAATCTATCTTGAAGTAATGTTGTCTATGATAGGATAATAGCTACACATTTATAAGAAATTCCTGTAGATGCAACTATTATTAAATTTTATGCAGTACCCACTAAATTTAGTGATGAAGAAATTGAAGAATTCCACAAATGTCTTCAGTCCAAAATTGATCAAACATGCAATCAAGATGCATTGATAATTATTGGTGATTTGGAAGTAAATATTTGGAACAAAAATGAAGGGACATTTGCTGGAAAATGTGGTCTAGTGATTGAAACCAATCTGGAGATTTCCTGGTATGATTGTACAAGACCAATGACTACTTCATTGGAAATCCCCTTTTCAACAACATAAACAGTGACCTTATCCGTGGACCTTGCCAGATGGAATCAAATTGATGATATTGGGGACAAGACATGATGGAGAAGCTCAACAAGTGCAGAGAAAATGAGAGTCCTGGCTGACTGTGGAACAGACCATCAATTTTTCATGTAAATGTGCTTGGAGGTTGAAAACAGCTAACAAGCAACTGGGAGTCAAAGTGTGACCTTGAAGATATCTCACATGGATGTTTGAGAAAATCTCAAGAAAGATGACAAGAAGAACATGAAGAATAGTATACATAAAGAAACAGAAAGATCCTTTAAAAGTAATAAAAGAAAGAATAGGTCAAAGTGGGTGTCAGAAGAGGCTCTGAAATGTACTCTTGAGGATAAAATAGCTAAAAGAAATGAAAGAAATTTCAAGGGACCATTTGAGAAGATAGTCAAATATTCAGTGAAATATGCAAAGAATTCAGCATATCTCTACCTGAAGAAAAAAATAAAGCCTTGTGTTGCAAGCTTGAAGGATTCTATGGCTAAAATACTGAGTGCATTAAAAGAATATACAAAGAAGATACAAAGTCACTGTACCAAACAGAACTGATCAACATTCAATCATTTCAAGAGAACAAGAACCATTATACGGGAGGAAAAAAGCCAAAGTTCACTAAAAGCGTTAGTGAAAAACCAGGATCCAGGAATTGGCAGAATAAAAATTGAAATGTTTTAAGAAGCTGATAAAGCACTGGGACACCCATTCTACAGGTCTATGGCAGGGAAAATGGAAGACAGGTAGCTACCTGATCAACTGACTAGAGGAGACTCATGCTTGTAGCCATTCCAAAGAAATGTTACAATGCAGAAATTATCTAACAATACCTTCGATATCACATGCTAGGAAATTATTCTGAAGATCATTCAATAACACTTGCAGCTAAACGTCAAAAGGTAGTTGCCAGAAATTTATGTAACATTCCTGAGAGATAATGGCACAAGGGAGATCATTGCTGGCATTAGAGAGCTCTTGGGTGAAAACAGAAAATACCAGAGAGATTGTTTACTTGTCTTTTATGTACATCAGAGGAAATTGACTTTGGGGATCCTAACAAATTATGGATAGCATTGAGTAGAATGTGTACTTCAGAACACTTCAGGTGTTCATATAGAACCTGGACCTGGACCAATATGCAGTCATTCGAACAGACTGAAGGGACTGGTGTGTGGTTTAATATTGGGAGTTTTATATCGTGGTTCTCTACTTTCACCATATGTATCCCGTCTGTGCACTGAGGAAATGATCTGCAGAGTGGGATGATACACAGAGGGACACGGGACGAGAATAGAAGGGAGAGTTTTCAACATATACAGATGACACGGCCATGGGTGCTGAAAGGGAGAAGGACTTGAAGTGCTTGCTGATGACGATGCAACACTGCAAGCTTTAGTATGGGTTGCAACACAATGCAAAAGCCAAAAAGCCTTAAGAACAGGACAAATAGGAAACACCTTGAGAAAATATCGAAGCTCTCAAAGATGTCATCTTGCATGGATACATGATAAATGCTCATGGAAGCAGTAGTCAAGAAAACAAACAAGATATTGCATTGGGCATAGCTATTATACAAGAACCCTTTAAAAAGTTGAGAGCTTATGCTTGTGAAAATTGGTCATTGAATAAGGAAGACGGAAAGGAATCAACATTTTAATTATGGTGCTGAAGAAAAATATTGAAAGTACCATGGACTGACAAGAGAACAAAGAAATCTTTCTTGGCTGAAATATGTAGTCAGAATGCTCCTTAGAAGCAAGGGTGTCTAGACTTTATCTTTTATAATTTGGACATGCTATCAGAATAGATCAGTCCTCGAAAAAGGGGTATTATGCTTGATAGAATAGGAGGGCAGTGAAAAACAGAGGAAGATACTCATTAAGATGGATTGGCACGCTGGCTGCAACAATGAACTAAATCATAGCAACGATTCTGAGAATAGCCTAGGACCAGGCAGTGTTTTGTTCTGTGTGCATAGGGTCCCTATCACTGGAGCTCACTCCCCAGTACCAAACAACAACATGACTGAAAATAAAAGTAGCCCAACCACCCTGGTATGTTCTCTGTTGTGGCTGCCTGGGTCCGCCTGTTGAGGAGAAGTGGGCAGAACACACTAATGCGGACAGACCGACGGTAGGTGGATCCATTTTCACTCACAGATCTAATCCACAGAAGCTACAGATGAGGTGGAAGGAGAAGGTCTGGTTGGTCTTCTGTGTATGGAGTTGTGCAATCTTGTTCTCATGGGCACGGTCCTAGCTTGGATTACTGCAACCAATGAAAATGGGTGAAGGAAGCAGCTTGTCTGAATTCAGGGCCGTGATTGTAAAATCATGTGCTTATTGCTAGAGTCATTTGACCTAACTTGAATGGTAATGGCTGAGTTGATCAGACACCAACAGAGAGAGAGAGAGAGATTCATCAGTGTGAGCTGGAGTAAACTGCTCTAAGTCTGATGACTTGTTCTAGACAGGATTATGCTTATGAATCCAGATGCTGAAAACCACACTGGAATAAAACGTCTTACTGTTCATGAAGACATTTGTCTTCTCAGAGTATAGAGAAGTTAAGAAAAATGTAGACACCTAGAATGGGAGGAATAAAGGCATGAAGTATTTGGTTTACCTGCTTTCATGAATGCGGTAGTTAGGTGATTTTATGTTAACTTCAATATAGAGTTTTTAATGTAGGAACGGAGTTCAACCTGCCAATCAGCTACCCCAGCCTGATGCTGCCTTCTTGGGAATATGACCTTCTTATTAAAAGAAATTAGGAATCTCTCTCTTATCTGATACTTCACCTTTTGCTTGAGGGGACTCTGCCCCCAGGGATCGCCTCATGAGGATGATCCCATTCTGAGAGCTGTTGGAGCCCTGTTATGTTACTACTGACCTTTGACCTCAAATTTATGTGATGCTGCTGCTCACTGGCCTGTGATTTTCCTGCTTCCTGTTTACCCTCTGTGTCTCTGGCCCACAGCTATGTGACTCTGAAGAGGGAAGTAAGGACTGGCATTGGATTTATAGACTTGAGTTGGACTGGTCTGAAATGCCTTCCTGATATAAAATTACTTGTTGAAATAAAGCTATTTTTTAAATACATAGATTAGTGCCATTTGGATTAGTGTCAAAGATAGGGTGGCAAAAGAGGATCTACACTGAATAATTTCCTCTTTCATAGACTCACCATGAACAAAATGTGATTTGAAACTAACTAAATATGAGATAATTTTAATTAATGATTTTTCCAGAACCTAATATAAGATCAATAACAGTGAAATATATTGAATGTGTTAAAGTTTAAAAAATAATCAGTGTAAGACTAAGCAGTAGAAAACAGATCAATACAGCACAATAATAGATAACGTTCTCAAATTTGAATCTCCTTTTCTTGTCACATTATCTTTCAAGAAAATCCATTGTAAGAATAAAATATCTATTAAAAATATGTACCTCAAAAGTGATAGTACTCTCACTGAAATTGAATACATTGGAACTCATAGCCACCCAACATAGGGCTTCCTAGACTGAGCCATTAAGGGAGTGGTAACCTTGGATTTCACTGATCTGTGAGTTTCGGTTTGAATCTCAGTCACTGGGGTTTTTCAAGTGATTTTAGAAATCATGAAAAATTGGAAAATACGAAAGATGAGTTTATGCCCCAGTTCTATGACATCTTCAAAAACCAAAAGCTCAATTGAATTTCATCAAATCCATTCAAACACATAGCAGCTTCATAGGCCAGGGTAAAACTGCCTCTGGGTTTCTGAGACTGGAAATCCTTTGGGGAGTAGAAAGACTATGTTATTCCATTGAGATGCCCACTTAAAATGGACCTTACCAAAGTCTGTAAATAATGTATGCTAATGGCCGAAGACTTGATAATCTGTGGGTTCCACGAAGAACACCGCACATCAAGAGAGTGAAAGGTCATTAAATGACAGAACTAAAGAAAAGGCTCAAGTGACTATCCCAAGAGGCTCTGCAGCTTCATTTTAAACTTAGAATGATAAAAGGAAAAGAAATAAGTGCTTAAGTACATGAGCTGAACAGAACATTTCTGAAAGTCGCTTCAGAAGATAGAATATCTTCTGAATGCACATCTGAATGTGCAAAACCCAAACTACAGGGCATGCTCAACATATTTCTAGCTGAAAGAATTGATGAAGAAATTAAATCTTCAGTGCAAGATTGAACGTCTTCATAGGCAGAATATTGACCAATGCAGGCACTATCCCCCCAAATGGACAGAATATACTGTACCAAAAAGAAGTGTCAGAATAGCAAAAGAAGTCAAGAGATGGCATATGATAAAAATAAATAGTTGTGAAAGAACAAATATCCAAGCTGGACTGAAAGTATTAGTAAGAAACAAAAGTCTAGGAGTTGATAAAATACCCATTGAAATGTTTTGATAAGCTTATGAAGCATTACAAACACTCTCCCATCTATGACAAGGAACTGAGAAGACAGGTACCGACCAGAGGAAAGAGATCCTTATTTACATCCATTTCTAAGAACGATGTCCCAATAGGAGGCACATTTTAGCAATATTGGTCAATAACACATGCAAGTAATTCTTTAATGATAATTTAAAAATGACAGCTGATATCAACAGGGAACTACAAGAAATTCAATCAGGATTCAGAATGAGGGATATAATTTTTTCCAGTTTTTATATTCTAAACAGTTTTGCTGGCATATTACACAATTCAATTGCTCAATCACTTCGAGAGGAGTTGTACAATCATCACCACAATAAGTCTTAGAACATTTTCTTTGTGCTCATTATTAGCTATCCATTTCTCCCAACCTCCCTGCCAGATTCCCAAAGTACCATTCATCCTGTTATTGCCTATATAATTTTACGCATCCTGGATTTAAATACAGAGAAGCATTTTTAAAAGAAAAACTAACAACAATAACAAATTTGGGGTGAAAGCTGAGGATGCTAGAAAGATGCTTACATTGCAACTCATTGGGAAAAACTAGGCTCCCAAGTGGATGAGTTGAGAAAAAGATTGAAGTTGTCAAGGATTCCACTTTGCTTGAATTCACAAACAATGGCCATGGAACACCAGACAAGAAACCTGACTACCTGCTGCCTTAGTCAGATCTGACCTCTTTAAAACGCAGAGGAAAACTAAGATTTCCTGCTCCACGCCATGGTATTTAGACAGAACATTTAATATCTACTCTAAAACTGCGTATTTATTCTGAAGTGCATGTGGAAGGTGTTTTCTTTTTTATATTGTTGGTATTATTTCTACCTCTGGTATCATTGTTTGCTAAGGCATGTTTTCAATCTAATTGAGAAAAAATTGCTGTGTTGATGCTGATTTTACAAAGAAGAGTAAAGATGTTTTCAAAATTTAGATTTCCTAAAATTATCCTTTAATTTCCTTCTTAGGCTCAAGTAATGATTTTAAGTCACTATTTCACACCTTTGATAAATAAGTCTGCTAGCTCTAGATATGTTGATAGGTCCTATTTTCTAAATCTCTAATCAATTTTCTTCTCTCTGAATCCTTTCAAAATTCTCTATGTCCTTCTCAGGTCACAGAGAATATTTGATACAATGTTCAGGACAAAAATATTTTAAAACAATCAGACGTTAAAGTAACATTTTACAAATAGGCACACAAGTTCAAAATCATACATTCATGTAACAAATTTCTGTTTCATTGGTTTCTATGTATCAGGCACTGGGTACGTATTGAAGGTTCAATGAGTACAAAAAACAGGCACAATAGCACAACCTTGGGAAGTTGCATTCTAATGGGAAGATACATATATATCAGTAATATATATCATATACAGCAATCATGATAACACATAGCATATATAAGGAATATATATAAACATTATATGTAGCTACATATGTGATATACATTATGTAAAAAGAAAGTGCCTTCCAATATAATAGGGACTTAAGTGGTTTTAGTATATCCAGATGTGTGGTTATGTTTTTAAAGCAGCATTTTCTTTGGAAGGTGACATCAGAGAAAAGATTTAGTAAAGCATCAGATGAAAAAAAAGGGTTGGAAGGGAGACAGTCAATACACAAGTTACTGTGATAAGGGCAGTGTGATCACTATACAAGTAAAATGACAGTGTGCCTGGAGTAGGTGGATGGCGGTAGAAGAAACGTGGATGAGTGAGAAAGCTAATGGCCATCCTCTTTTGCTATAAGTAAAATATGCAATGAACCTTCCTTATGTGTAATAAGTAAGAAAGGATTGACAATTCTTCAAATGGGGAGTAACAGTGTTTAACACTCTTAAAAAGGCACACACATACATGTATAAACACAAAGATAAGGAGGATTCAAAAGATTTTTGGCAAAAGAATGAAAAGTTATGGAATTGTCCCAAGAACCTTTTTGGACCCCAAGTATGAGTGTATATATGTGTACTCTCCAGCATTGGTCTGTCTTTTTGTCCTACTCTGGTGACTTGCATTTGGTTCACTATGTTGAGAATGACAATTTCAAGAGGACTGGTGCAGTATTCATCAAAAGCAGGTATCGACATGTTTGAGTGCAATACTTTCTGTAATAGGATAGTATCTATAAAAACCAGTTCCCTGCCATCGAGGCAATGCTGACACATTGGGCTTGTTAGTGTTTCTGAGAATGGAACTGCTTATAGGAGTAGAAAGCCCAGTCTTCTCCCATGGAGATTCTAGTGGTTTCCAACTGCCAACCCTGCAGTTTGCAGTCCAGCACATAACCACCATGCCACCAGGGCTCCATCTATGAAAAAGCAAAAAGTTCAGTTAATACAATCATTATTCAAATTCTGCACCAAAAGCTAAAATCAGTGCTGAAGAAATGTGAATCATTCTATCTACTGCAGTTTGAATTGATCAAACATGCAATAAAGATATATTGATTATATATACTGGTGATTTAAATGTGAAAGATGAAAAAGAAGATGTAACAGTAGTTAGAAACTAACCACGATGATAGAAATGAAGTTTGAGCGCTCAAAATACAATTTTTGCCCATCTGATGGCTTTTTTTTTCACTGCCGATACATATTTTTTAATAACACAAAATATGACTATTTACATGAACATCACCAGAAGAAATAAAGAGAAATCAAACTGATTACACCTGCAGGAAGAGACAATGGAGGAGCTCAATATCATCAGCCAATATAAGGTCTATGGCCATATGTGGAGCAGACAAAAAGTTATTCCATTGCAAGTTCACGTTGAAGAAGGAAATTAGTCCAAGTTCATGGGAGCCAAAATACAACATTGATTTATGCAAACTCAATTAAGAGACCATCTCAAGAACAAATTTGACACATTGAACATTCATGACAGAAGACCTGATGAACCTTGGGAAGACATCAAGAACATCATGAATCTAGAACACAAAAGGCCATTCCACAAGAAAGAAAGAAATGTGGAAAACAAGGAAATCACATTGAGGAATAAGGTGCAGTTAGCCCAAGCCATTCTATTTTCAATTGCCTCATACTCCTGATAGATATTGAACAAGGAAAACCAAACAAGAATTAATGCATTTGAATTATGATGCGGGTGAAGAATACTGGAGTAATCATATACCACCAAAAGAGAAAACCCAACAAGCCTATCGTGGAAAAAATACAGCCAGGTTTCCTAGAAGCAAGCACAGCAAGACTTCATCTCATGTACTTGGGACATGTTATCAAGAGAGACTAGATGTAGGAAAAGGAGGTCATACTGAGTAAAGCAGAGGTGCAGTAAAAAGAGCGAGGCACTAACTAGATGGCCTGATACCGTGGCTGCAACACTGAGCTCACACGTGATGATTAAGAGGGTGGATCGCAGTGCTTTGCTCTATTGTACAGACTCAAAGGCACCTAACAACAAACAATAATTCTTTCTCCACACATCCTTCATCTAGGTCTATAAACTTCTCCATCTCGCTAACCCATCCCTAAAGCGTTTTGCTCCTGTGATATACGCTGTGTCAAAATGACAATTCTCTCATCAAGTAGACACTTGGTTGGGTTTCTTTTAGATAATCCTTGAGTATCATGATCAAAAGAGAGTCTGAAGGGACAGTGGATGTAAAATGTATAAGGTAAGTCTCCCACGACATTCTTGTAGCAGAGTTTACTACTCTTAAAAAGCGAGCAAGCGTTCTTTATAAATGGAAAAAGAAATCCACTGAAAATGTTTTCTGAGTTTTAGTGCCAATAAAGTTGTAAGCATTTAAAAAAGTCTTTGTAATAATTATCCATGATCATTCTGTGTCCTTTTTGAAAACTTACCAATATTATACTTTTGAAATCCCTGAATATAGTTATCATCACTTTTAGAGCTGACTTCTCTGTTTTGAGTGTAATTGACTTAGAAGATGCTCTTGGCAGTCACTATTTTCTTTGAACATAGTTTTTATTGGAGCATCACAGTAATGAGACTAAAAAAATGTATTCTTGAGAAAACATGTCTGCAGCCATCCAGGGACCGCAGAGACATATGCAAGCATATTTTGTTTGTAAGAAACCTGTACATGTGTGAACTAGAACAACAATAGCAATATTGTCTTACTGACTCAGACATAAAAAGAGGCTCAACATGATTAGCTATCATGGAAGCATGAATCAGCACAAGATGAGATAATACCTTACCACCAATGAGAATGACAAGAAAAAATATAGAAAATGACCAACCTTGGTGAAGAGATATTTGTTGTTTCATAACCCGTCATACGTTTTTTAAAAGGCTGTCAGTTCTGTAAAATGCAAAACATAGAAGTACCACAAAATCCATTAAGTTCACTTGTAGTTGTATTTTCAAGAGAAGTAAAATCCTAAATCCACAAAGAATGTACATAAGTGTTCATGTACACATTAATAATAATCCCCAAATGTAGAACAACCTATATGCATATCCAATGATACAAGCATATGCAAAATGTGTTCTAACTTTACAAGAGTTTTTTTTCAATAAAAATTGATGAATTATTGATACATTCAACATTAAGCCTAATGAAATAAGCCAGACATTGAAGAATGCATATTATATTTTTAATTTTTTTAAACATGTTGGAAATGGCCAAATCTCTGATGGCAGGAAATAGAGAAGTACTTGCCTAGACTTGGTGAGATACGTTAGGAAAGATGTCTAACCACTGCTAAATTCGTTTGAAGGGAGGCATGAATGTTCCAAAATGTTATCATGGTTACTGAGCAACGAGACCCATTGATGAAAACTAAAGCAAACAAACAAGCAACATTAAGTTGAAATAGGTGACTGGGTTCTGTATGTGAATCTTGGAAGCTTCTTCACTTTATAGAAGGCAAAGTACTGCTTCAGAGGTTGGTAGGAGGCACCTTGTTGAGGAGGCAGCTGCTCCTCAGTTTTACTTTGAGTGTTTTCTAACTTTTGAGTGTTTTCTGACTCTGGGACTAATCTTCTGGCACTATATCTGAAAAGGTTTTGTTGCTATTCATAAGGGTTTCTGTGTACTACCTCAGAATTAGGCAGCCTATGTCTTCTTTTTAGCCTGTTCTTAGTCTGGGAACTCTGGGTAAACCTATTTACCTGGGGTGATTCTGCGGATGGTATCGATAGTTAACAAGCACACAGCTTCCAGCATCACAGAAACATGCCAGTCACCACAGTACAACAAATTGGGAGTCAAGTAGTAGATATAAATATGTGTGTGTAACAAATATAGTCATAGCCATTGTCATTTTTACACACAAACACAAACTTAAAAAACTGCTTGCCACTGAGTCATAGCTACCAAATCTTTTGTTTTTGAAATTGACTTTTTGGGGGCCAGGTAAGTTATTTTTTCTTTAATTTGGAAATATTGAGCTATGCTGTTATTCTGTTGAGTTTAAGATATTCTAAAAGTGTAGACTATTTTGCCTAGCATGCATACTCAATTTCTTATGTCTTTCTGAAGTTAAGATCTTATAATGGAAAAATGATGCTATCTCTTTTAAACACTATGTTTTCTCACCTTGAGATTTGTATCTTCTGTATTTCTGAAAGGCCTATAGTTGGATGATGGTAGTTATTCCTATTCTCGTGATTCCATGGAATAATTATGAGGCAGTCTGCTTCCATGAAGACTTTTTATTATGTATTTGTTTATGTATTTTCATCAATTTTTGGCACTTCTTCGACTTATAACACATTTGATGGTTCAATCATACCAAGAAGAGTTGTACAATCATTACCACAATCAATTTAAGAACATTTTCTGCTTCCTTGTACTCAAAAAAAAATCTTATGGAACAACTTCATTCTGTCCAATGAGAAATTCTGAGTAGACAACAACTTGTTTGCAGTGTTTGTTTGTGTTTTATTAAAGATGTGAACTATGTCAGAAGCTAAGAAGAAATATTTGAAAATCACCGTTTAAACTGAGCAAAGCCTCAGTGATTTCCAAATTTCTTTTACTTGTATACTTTCTAAGAAGCTTTTTTGAAGCTTACTAATTTATGACTATAATACTTCCTTTCTCTACAATTGCAAAAGACTTCAATCACCTTCACAGAGGTTCCCATAGTGATTACAAAACTATTCTAAGGGTTTCTAGTTTGTACTTGTGTATAAAAGAAAACCTATAATAAAGATGAATTAAGGAAATATAATATGGTGTCACACATGCTCTGGCTGGGATTATACTTTCAGTAAATCATGAAAGAGTTATTATTGTCAGTTTAGTGAGTAACAATCTACAACTGAGAAATTCATTAAATTTGAATTTTGGATAGTGTGTATCTATTGTATACTCAACAAAAGTATGGTATATAATATTCTGTCATCTCAAAAAAGTTTCCTATATTCTTTAATAATTAATTCCTGGCCCCAAGGCCCTTAGAAATACCTAGTCTGCTCTCTGTGACTAAATTTTCCATGTTTTTCTAGAATTTCATACACATGGGGCCATACAGTATGCAATACACTCACTGAGCATAATTTTTTTTGAGATACAACCATGCTTTTGGTTGCATCAAGGAATTTTGGTGGCCAATTGGTTCAGTTAGGCTGCTAACTGCAAGGGCAGCAGTTCAAGACCACCAGCGACTCCATGAGAAAAGAGTGTATTTCTACATCCATAAGAGTTACAGACTTGGAAACTCACAGGGGCAGTTCAACCCTGTCCTATAAGTTCATTATGTGTCAAATTCAATGCATTAGCAGTGAGTTGACTTCCATTGTATTAGTATGAATGATCAAGTAAAAGTCAAATGATTCATTCAATGTAGTTATGTGATTTCCTTACAAAATTAGTACATGCATATACCGTTTTTTGTCAACCTTGTCCATCCCGCAAGGGATTTTCATAAGCACTGTAGGCTATTTTTTTCATATTGTAATTAAAAATCAAATATAGCCTGCATACAAAATTACCTTGGCCAGATGGCATGTGGTTAGCAAAAATCATATACTACATTAATTATTTGAGTAAAATGTAGTGTTCTTGGTAAAATATTTGTGCTCAGTACATATTGTGTTGTATGTTTTCTTAATATTGAGTTGTAACCAGACTTTTGATCTTCTTGCTACACTTCAATTTGATATAAAATTTGTCATTGTTTCATCTCAGGACTTGCCTTCTTTTTTCTCCAGTAACATTTTCTGCTACAAGACAAAAAGGTCTCTTGAGAAAGGAAAAGACATATGGACACCATCCCATGGACTAAGGGACCAGGCCAACCTGAGGCTCCATCACCCTAAGAAGTGAAGAATGACAGGGTGCTGGCGGCCACTGAAAGGGATTGCATTAGAACGTCCTGTAGCATGTGGGAGAAAAATGTGCAACAAAACTGAAAATAATAAAAATAGACCAGTCTTATTGGACAGAGATTGATGAAATCAAGAAAGCCAAAACGTTTGCTCACCCATAAAGTTTGAAAATGCAGTCACTCTTGTGCCCAATTCTTCAGTCAAAGCCTGGATAAGTCCATACGGTGCACAATAACACTAGTGAAACATGCACACCCTAGAATAACTAGCCATTTACGAACAAGGGTAGCATTTACCCATAGACAGAACGATTGAAAGGTTAGAAAAGTGGGAGAGAGAAAGGAAATGCAGATATGAAGTAAGAAAAATGATGTGTACACATTGCTGAAGTAAAATTATGAGTTACGCTGTAAACCTTCATCTAATCCACAATTAAAGGAAAAAAGTAGAAAAAGTATACACTTACCTAGTTTTTCTCATCTTCTTTTTAATTTTTTAATTGTATACATAATGTTCATGAAATCTCTCAATCTTTGACTAATCACGATCAATTAGGTTTTCTTATTTTCTCCTGAAAGTGCTGCATTTTTACCTGTTTCATTTGAACTTATGATCAATTTCTAATTAACCTATTTTTTTGTTGTGAGAGGAAGGTTGCAATTTACTTCTTTCATAATATGTCAGATAAAATACTTGGAAATCTTTTGATAAAGACTTTTTTGTTAAATTATTCTATTGTTATTTAATTTGGTTTGTTTTAAATTATGTACCTTTCAGCTCCTTTTCCACATTATCTCTTCTATATTCATATTTCTGCTGCTGCATATATCAGAAAGCATATTTTGAGGCTTCCTAGTATTATCGTAGCTTAGCTCTCAGCTGTTGATCAAAAGGCTGACGATTTCATCCTCTTGTCCCTTTTCAGGAAAGCCATGTGGCAGTTTTTTCCCATCCAGATTGATAACCTTGGGAACCTATGGAGTGGCCTTCACTGTCCTTTGGGGATGTTATAGGTTGGAACTGATTATGACTGTATTCTATATATACTTTTATTTATTTCAAACTTATAATTTCCAAGAATGTCTTATTATTTTGACCTTTTTTGGTTATAATTACAGTCATCTTATTTTGTGGCTTTCATACTTTCTAAGTATTCCTCAAAAATATCCATTATCACTTCAATACATTACTTTCGTTTCTCAAATAATTTTTTTGTCTCTCTGTCATAGTATATCTATCTTTCGTTATCACTGGCCTGGATATTGTTTTGAAATATTTTATTTCTATTTAAGAGTGAACAATTAGTTCATTTTAAATATAGAGAGCTAGCATGAATTTTTGTCTATCACTGTATAAGAGTGCCAAAGAAGTTGTTCGGGGAGTTGAGAGCTCCTCAGAGATCTATGTAAGGTAGAACAAAAACACTGCCTGGTCCTATGCCATCCTCACAATCGCTAGTCTTAGGTGTGTGCCCATTTTTCCAGCCCCAATATCAATTTGTCTCATTCTGGGTCTTCCTTTGTTTCAGTGCCCATCTATTTCACCAAGCTTGTTGTCTTTATTTAGGGACTGGTTCCTCCTGAATTATTCGAAGTAGGTGAGACAAAGTCCCACCACCCTTTCTTCCCAGGAACATTCTGGATGTATTTCTTCTAAGACAGATTGGTCTGTTCTTCTGGCATTTTATGAAATATCCAATATCTTTTGCCAACATTCCAATTCAAATGCTTTAGTACTTCATCTTGGCTCATGGAAAGCGGGGGAAATCCCAGCTTTGCGTAAGCAAAAACGTTTCCTGCCGCTGTGTAAACTCTCAAATGTCTGGTTCTTATTCTCATCTATTTTATGTTTCCCATTTCTGTGTTCTGTGTATGCAACGGGGGCTCTTTTATAAGCAACATCATCTCTGCAGCCTCTTTTTGTGAATACGGTGGTCAATGTCGCCTTGTCTGTTGGGAATCACTTGGAAACTAATCAAATGAATTGCACAAGGTCTCCTGCTTTTGTCATGACAGACAGAAAAAGCAATGTTATTTTGCTTTATGTTTGTAAAGTTTATTTAATTGGAATTTTTATTACCCATGTGTAAATACAAGTTTATCACTCATTTCCCATGACAGCTAAAGTTTATCATTCAAAAAGAGAGGCCCTATAGTTATACATAAGTATTCTTGTACATAACAATGATGATGGTGGTGGTGAGGATGATATAAATTATTAAAATTTTGAAAATTTATTTTTGTGAGGTTATGAACTTGTGAAAAGTCCTTCTAGTAGAGAGTAAATTCATATTAACCCTCAGTAAATCAACTCTCTCAGATTTCTCATTCTAAATTTTGGGATAAACGCTCACAAAAATATTGAAAATTAATTTTTCACCAATATTATGTCCTACTTAAAACAGTGACTTTATATATTTTAATTTCAATGTCAACATTAATTATTAAAGAACTAAAGTGAATTCTAATAAGCTTCTGCAAAGCACTTTGCATACATATTTTGCATAGTGTATTTCATTTGATCTCACAGCAATGAAATATGATATAAATTTAGGTTACCTCCTTATGTTTCTTTTCACAGCAAGAGAATCCAAATTTAAACTGAGGGACAGCAAAGAAGGCCGATAATATAGTAGTTGTATATTATGTATATGCATGTTTATGGCAAACTATTTCCAATTTTCAGATAAAGCTCAGTGGCTTTAAGATATCTGCCTACAGTAAAAAGGATATTATTGGTAAAGCCAATTAAACTGAGTTCTATTAACCATAAATATTTCATTAATATAAAACATTGATCTGAATTTTAATGATTGTATTTTCTATTATATGTGACATCTAAAGTTAAACTAAGAATATATCCAGAAAAAAATTAGAGAATTAATAGTCTCTAAATAGCTTCAGAAGTTCTAAGAGTGTTTTAAAAGGTTAGGGATCAAAGGCCTCATGTTTTCCAATTGCATATTCCTTATGTCAGATCATTATATTAATGAGTTCCCACTACAAAGTTCACACTTATTAAAAAATAATTTTGCAAATGTAGAGTCAAAATTTTTAATGCATTTTCTTTGCATTTCAGAAACATTGTTTAGCTCATTAAGGCCATGAGATAATATTTTCTAAATCTTTCACTTTAAATCAATGACTTATAAAAGTCTAGCTCTATATATTTCTATATGATATATCAATGGAATCTCACCAACATAACATGGTTTTATGATCCTATCATTCTAATTTATAAATGATGCTTCTTCTGTTTTACCCAGCGAGAGTCAATGGTTCAAAACTAATATTGACAATTACTTTTTCAGATCTCTGCTATCTGGATACCTAATATGTAATTTTAACAAAAAGTAGGTAACTGAAGAAAGATTTGGATTTGGTTTGCATGTCTGATCACCACTTTAAAAAAAAAAGTTTTATTGGCATATGATTTACATACCATGCAACTCAATGGCTTAAGTATGTTAAAATTAGTTGTGCAATCATCACTACAATCAATTTTAGGGCATTTTCTTCATTCTTGTACTCCTTATTATTAGTCCTCCATTTCCTCCCACCTTCCCCTGCCATCACCCTAAGAAAATATTAATCTAGTTTCTGCCTCTACTGATATGCTTACCTTGGATTTCACGTAAAGAAAATAATACTGAGAAAAAGAAGAAGAAAATAAAACAAGGAGAACTTCAATACAAAGGAAAGCAGAAAATAATAAAAACTAGAACATGTTAAAAATGAATCAATTGGGAATCAAATGATAACAAGTTAAATTTAAATTAACTAGATCTACAATAATCTACTTCTTAATGGAATCTGTCTGAGGAAAAGGATATTCACATCCCTGGTCAATAGTCCTAGGAATTCAATGGAGGCTTAATCCATATAGTGAAACGACAAATGGATTTGGGGCTTACACTGTCATTCATAGCCTTCTACAAATAAAATGCTTAGAATTTAAGCTATAGTAAAATTCCCTCCTCTGATCCTTGATTTTATTATTTACATTCCATGGGCTAGAGGGGTTGGAGGGCTTCCCCATGTGGACTGAGCTGACACCTAACATAGATTGCTGCTTTTTTTTTAAGACAAGCTTTTAAAACCCAAGACATTATTCTTTCTCATTCACCTGTATCTTCAGTGGCGCCTTCATGAGTGTAAAGTATGTAGCAGAGCTGTATATGATCACCACATTTGAGCAACACTGAAGGTACATTTGAAGACTCTATTGGGAAACATGGGACATAAGCTATTAACATTTCCATATATTTAAATAAGCAAATTATTGGAATTAAAATAATAATGCACATCTTGCATGTTACAACTGGTAAATAATGAAATTTAATTAGTGTTTCTTTTTATGTCTCCAAGACCTGTGTGATTTTTCAAGTTTAAAGCCTCAAAACTCACTCTTATAAAATTTATTCTGAATCATAAGGACGCTATAGAGAATTTCCAAAGCAGCATATTTTTAAAAAGATTTATTAGTATATATTTCACATGTCATACAATTCAATAGTTCAATCATATTAAAGACAGTTTCACAAATATATCCACCATCAATTTTAGAATATTTGCATCTTTCTTGTACTAATTGTCATCAATTCCTTACCTCCCCCCAAACCCCCTCCCTGTCACAACCTCCGCCATATCCACATGGAGCAATGAGTGGACTTGAACTTCTTGATTATCCATCACAGTAACCTACTATGCCATCAGAACTCCTTTTCAAAGTTTATTACTCCTCAGTGCTGCTTTGCTAACTGTGAGGTCAGTGATTTAAATCACTAGCCCTTCCATTAAACACAAAACAAAAGAGACTACCCGTTCCTACGATTTGATAGTAGTGGCTTTAGTTTTTCTGTTTACTTCAGATATAATTTATATGCAAGTAAGGAAAAGGTTTTTCCTTTTCAAATTTTAAAGTACATAAAAATTATTCTTGGAATTAGATTTTCTATGAAGTGATCATTTGGTGGATTTTATTTCCACATGCCAATGCTTATTGTCACCATTTCTGTAGAAAGCTAGTGAAATTTATAAATTCTGCAATTTCCAGCAAGATGCTTGGCACACCAATAAAAGTACATTCTCTCAGTAATGTACTAATGCTGCTAATTTTAATCCTTGCATTTCAGTATTCTTTTAAACCAATCTGATTTGCCAATTTGCTTGGCTGTCCTTATTTGATTCTTCATTGAATTTAAATGAATAATAGATAATATTTAAATCAATATAGCATGCCATCAAATATGGAAAAATACAATGTACGACTACAAGAATGAATACATAATAGCAAATTTACTTTTGAATCACTGATGCTTATTGGTAAATGGAAGTGATTTTCATAAGGAGTGCTTACTTGTAGACATATAATGGCCAAAAATCATTTTACATTTTCCCTAGGGCACTATGTAGTTGGCAGAAATGAAGCCCAGCTATTTTCCACATCACTTTTCAGCATATATTTCTACAACTTGAAAAACATAAGTTTTAAAAAATACTAAGATTAGGTTAATTATATACCTAACATAATGCTTCAAAGCTATTAAATTTATAGCTAAAATAATGGATAATACATTATAAATTATAAATGAGATAATTATTTTAAAATGCATATTGCTCAAAATCTTGATATTCTATTAACTAATAATTTCAACTTACTCCTTGCTAACACAATTTTAATATTGGAAAATCATTTTTCTATAAAGAACTTCTTTGTAAATTTATATAATTGATAGAATTCAGAGCATTGTCTTAGTGGAATGTCAATACACACAAGGGGGTACCCCCAAAAAACCCAGATGCAATTTGAGGAGGATAGTGCATTTGGAGTTCGTTCCGCCAGTTCAAACTGTTAATCAAGCTTTCTATATAGAGGTTCTAAAAAGACTGCATTACAGTGTGTGACCAAAAAAGGCCTGATTTATGGCAGACGGGGTACTGATTTTGCCACCATGCTCATGCAGCTATCTCAGTGGCAAAAAACAGCATGCCTCTCTTGACTTACTGACCTTACTTACTTACCTTGCTCCATGTGACTTCTTTTTGTTTCCATGAATGCAGAAGAACATGGAAGGACAGAGATTTGACGATGTAGAAGAGGTGAAGAAAAACATGAGGGAGGTACTGTCAGCCATCCAAACAGATGAGTATGAAAAATGTTTCCAAGAATGGAATTGCAGATTTGACAAATGCTTTAAGTGTAATGGAGAGTACATTGAAAGTGATAAGGTTGTTGTAAAAAAAAAAAAAAAAAGTAAATATATTTTTAAAAACCTCCGTTTTTTTGGTGGTACCCCTCATATAAAAATGGCATTAGTCATGAAATGTAAACCATTTGCATAGTAGCAGCATAATCATCTGGAAATTAAAAATTAACACATGCAAAATATTATACTATCCTTTAAAGAAGATCATTAGAAATTGTTTATTGATTTATATTGTTGAAAGCAATTAAAATGCACATATGATGGTGTATTTTAATGTGTTCAGCAAATTATAAAAGGCTTAGTGACTTATAACAGTACTTAAATATTATTTTATATACAGCTAAGTTGGAAATCCACAATAGATTACTGGGCTAAAATTAAAATGCAAGTGTTGGCAGATCTATAGTTTTCTGGAAATATTTTTTAGAAAATAATTTGTTTGTCCACCTTCCTTAATCATATTCCCTCTCTCCCAGTTCAAGGCCAAAAATGTATCAGCTCTGACCACAGTTGAAGCAGCACTGCTGGCCAAGTATATTCTGAATTGGGTTGTTCATAACAAAGGTCAGCACTTGGCTACCACCAGTGTCCCCACAGGATAGTGAGCAGTCCTTTGCTCCGATAAAGAATTACATCTTCAGAAATCCACAGAGGCAGTTCTGTTCTGTTCTACAGGGTTGGTATGATTAAGAATTTACTCAAAGCAAGTTTTTCGTTTGTGGATTTTGGATTACACTTTAGTAAGGCTCTCCAATTTTACGAATTTACATGGACCAGTGTTGTCTAACAAAATAAGCTACAGTCTTCTCCCATTTGAACATCTAACAAGGATTCATAGAAGCCCTGGTGTTATGGTGATTAAGCTTTAGGCGGCTACTGGCATTGTTGGCAATTCAAAACCACCAGTGGCTCTACGGGGGAAAGACTGGTCTTTCCACACCATAAACAGTCTCAAGAACCCACAGGAGGTCTCTAGGAACATTGACTTTATGGCAATGAGTTTAATTAAAAAAAAAAAAAAGGGCTGGGTGGTGGGTACCAAGGATCCCTGGAGTTACAGTAGGTTACTAATCAGTAAGACAAGGCTGATATTTGGAAGTAGTTGCTCCATGGGAGAACGATAAGACTTTCTGCTCTCATGAAAATGTATAGCCTTGGAGTAACGAAAATGTATAGCCTTGGAGTCACTTTGTAGAGTCACTTTGAGTTGGAATTGCCATAAAAGCATATCTTCTGGGGCTGGCTTTAATTCCCTTGGCAATGTTCGCTTTTATCATTTGCTTTCTTTTCTTTCTTTTTTTTT
>NW_022111301.1:1355374-1379684 GCF_000313985.2 Echinops telfairi | reverse complement strand
CCCCAGACGCTATAGGTCTCGATAGCCGGGCACCATCAGCCTTCTTCACCACACTTACTTATGCACACATTCATCTTCAGCGTTTATGCGTGGAAGGTGGTCACACAGTGATGTTTTTTGTTATTTGGTGTCTGCTGCCTGCTCCCTTCAGTCATTTGCTTTCTTAGCAGTATGCTCATTAGTTTCAAGGATACGTCATGGGCATCTTTGGGTGGAGGCATTACTCTGTTTAACCTAAATAAATAACAGTTAAAGTATTTTCTAAACTACCCCATTAATTCAAACTGGATTGCTATCAAGTCAATGCAAACTCATAGTGACCCAACAGGATAGAACAAAACTGCCATTGTGAGTCTCTGTGATTTTAAATCTTTACCAGAATAGACAGTCTCATCTGTTTCCCTGGGAGCAACTGGTGGGTTTGAAACAATGACGTGTTTAGCGACGCAATGCATAATCCACTTTGCCACAAGGACTTGGAGTGAGATATGCATTCTTTAGAAAATATAATTTATCTCCAACATAGAGATAAATTCTTATCCATAAGCCAAGATACATTTATTTTGACACATATTCTTTATTTTTACTTTTTTTTTACTTTTTAAAATTTTATTTATTTATCTTTTAATTATTTTATTTGGGGCTCTTACAGCTCTTATAAAAATCCACACATCAATTGTATCAAGCACATTTATATATATGTTTCCATCATCCTTTTCAAAGAATTTTCTTTCTACTTGAGCCTTTGGTATCAACTCTTTATTTTTGCCCTCTCTCCTCCACCCTCCTGAAACCTTGATAAATTATAAATTATCATCATTTTGATATCTTACACCACCCACTGTCTCCCATCACCCAAGTTTCTGTTGTTTGTCACCTTGGGTTGAGGGGGTTATACATTGATCATTGTTATTGGTTCCCCCTTCCTCTCCCAACCTTCCTCATACCCTCACGGTATCACTACTCCCATTATTGTTCCCAAGGGGTTTATCTGTCATGACTTCTTTTGTCTAGAGTTTTTTTCCTTCTGTACCAGTGTATATGATCTGGTCTAGCTGAATTTGTAAGGTAGGAGTGGCATGATGATATTGGGGTGGGGTGGAGGTGGGGAAAGCATTAAAGAAGTAGACAGATGTTGTATGTTTCCCCAGCGCTATGCTGTACCCTGGCTGACTCGTCCCTTCCTTGTGACCCTTCTGTGAGGAGACGTCTAATTGTATATAAATGGGCTTTGGGTCTCCATTCTTGCCCTCACATGGATATGATTGTTTATTTTGGGTCTAGTGATGCCGGATATCCGACCCTGTCGGTACCTCATGATAATGAAGGCTGGTGTGCTTCTTCCACGGGGGCTTTGTTGCTTCCCAGCCAGATGGCCGCTTGTTTATCTCCAAGCTGTTAAGACCCCAGATACTACATCTTTTAATAGCCAGGCACCATCAGCTTTCTTCACCACATTAGCTTATGCATCCATTTTGTCATCATTGATTGTGTCAGGAAGGTGAGCATCACAGAATGCCAGGTTATTAGAACAAAGTGTTCTTGTGTTGAGAGAGGACTTGAGTAGAGGCCCAATATCCATCAGTTTCCTTAATACTTAACATATAGATACAAGTACATAGATCTATGTCCCCATCGTTATATATAATATATATTTGCATATGTATGTATCTGTATTTATATCTTTTTTCTATTTATACCTTTTAATAACATTAATTTTAAAAATTTACACATATAGTGCTATAGATAAGATAATGTATTTGGATTTTTTTGTATACAATGCATATGCACAGAAGTGCATATGTGTGTATGTTTGTACTTATACCCTAAAAAAATAAAAAACAAAACAACTGTCATTGAATTGATCCTGATCATAGCAACCCTATAGGATTAAATAAAACGGCCTTGTAGGGTTTCCAAGACTGTCAATATTTATGAAAGCAGATGACCACATCTCTCCTATAGAGTTGGTAATTTTGGACCACTTTCGGTTAGCAGCTAAATACTTAGCTACTGCACTACCATCATGTACAGTACAAGACAGCTACTGACCAACTGGCTAGAAGAGTGTGGAAGTTACATAATCTACTGTCAACTTGAGGGAGGGGTGGAGGATAGCCTGTCAATCAGATTGCAGCTTGATGACCTCATCTGGAGGCGTAACAGAGATAAGTAGTTCACTAAAGGCCAGATACACTCTCTCCCTTGGGGACACTCCTGATGACAAGCCTGATGGAGTTACAGTGATGGAGCCTGATCTCTGGAGTTGGAGGAGCATGTGAAGACACATGTCAGCGCTGACATGCTTCCACTGCCACTCGATACACGAGACTTCCCACTCACTGGCCTGTGATCTTCCTGCAATTCAGCATCATTGCCTGTGTTGCATGACTCTGAAGAGGAATTTATAGACTTGTATTGGTCATATCTGCTAATATTGGACTTACAGACTTTATCTAGACTGGACTGGTCATTGTCTCAAGATACGGCTGCTCTTTTATATAAAGCTCTTTCTTATACATATATGAGTGTCTATGAATTTGTTTCTCTATTCCACCTAGAACAGCGGTTCTCAACCTGTGGGTCGTGACCCCTTTGGGGGTCAAATGACCCTTCCACGGGGGTCACCTGATTCATAGCAGTAACAAAATTACAGTTATGAAGTAGCAATGAAAATAATTTTATGGTTGGGTGTTACCACAACATGAGGGTTGCAGCAATAGGAAGATTGAGAACCACTGACCTAGACTAGCACATTATGGTACCTTGGGATTGGGGTACTAGAAAATCAGTCATAAACATGGAGAGTGGATGCTTATTTGACCTCTGCCTCATGGTACTTTTACTTCTTTAGCTAGCCAGAGGTCAAATATGGCCACGCAGTTTACTGGGTTGTTTTCTGGAAAGAATATAAGAAATTAAGGTTTTGATCATTTTATTTAGTTGTTTTCTTTGGTTATTCCTGTGTGAAATGACAAAAATGAATGTGATTAATGTATATTTTGTGTTCAGGGCATGATAAAATTGCTCCTTGAATTTCTCAGAGACCATGCTTCTTAATAAAAAATGGCTGAAGAAGGTCAAAATGGCTAGCAGAAAGCCTGGCTCTGGCTTGATTCAATCAGAGGCCTAAGGTCCTATCTATGGAATAGTTTAGATGAGAATTAAGATAAGATAAGGATTGAAAATGATTTTTTAAGAAGAGTGTTTAGGATCTGCCTGCTCTAGTATTATACTGCTTTCTTCTAGCTATTATTATTATTACTGATTGATAGCAATGATTATTGAGGAATATGAAAATAGAGAGCTTGTAAGCCACTTGCCTTCAGCCATTAATTTGAATATTTAAGTGGATTAGGACATGCTTGCAAAGGTTCTGAAAACCTAAGCCCCACCCAGTGTCTTGGGTGCTCAGGACATTGGAAGGTGAAGATAGCTGGGGTGGGGGGGGGGAGGGCATTTAGGAACTAGAGAAAAGTTGTATTTTTCATTGTTGCTACATCGCAACATCGCACCCTGCCTTTTGGCTTTCTTTGCATTGATTTGATTTGCAATCCATACTGAAGCCTACATTCTATGACCTTCATAATCAGTCCTACTTATTTTCAGCAGGCAAAGTGGTGTAATCTTCATATTTCAAATGTTTTATAAACCTTCTTCTAATCTTCTTCACGTAGTCCAGTTTCTCAGATTATTTGCTCAGCACAATGGAATCATTTGGTGAAAGGATATGACCAAGACAAAATGTCCCTGCTTTAAACCCTCTAGCATTTCCTTGTTCTGTATGAAGGATTGTTTCCTGGTTCATGCATAGCTTGTAAATGAGCCCAATAAAGTGTCTAGAATTCCTATTCTTCTCAATGTTATGCCCAGTTAATTATAATTCACATTATAATTCATTGAATTCCTTTGTATCTTCAATAACATACAAGTAAACATCTTCCTTGTCATCCAAAGTGAACAGGCTTCAGTGGAGCTTCAGACTAAAGATGACAAAGAAGGAATTGACTGCCCAGTTGAAAGGAAATATTCACATGCATACCTTTGAATCATTGTTATATGCCGAAGGTCTAAGGAATACAAAAAGAACATTGCAAGAGATGGTGCAGGAGGAGGATGAGCCCTTCATTGGGAGGGCATTCAAAATGTGACTGATGAGGAGCTGCTTTATAAGAGTTGAGTTGACCAGGGTGATCTGAGTAGGGTAAAGTCTGATGGAGTAGAGCCTTCAAGCACTACATTTGCTTATGGGACACAACACAAGGTAAATAGAGGAGTAAAAATCTGTTCATGATCATAACACGAATTGTGAAAAATATAAATCTTAGGAAATTGGACTATTGTGTGTTTCATCGGTGCTATACTGAGCTCTAGTTGACTCATCTCTTCCCTGTGACCCTTTTGTGAGGGGATGTCCTACTGTCTAGAGATGGGTTTAGAGTCTGCTCCAACATCCTCATTCTCAACTACATATTTTGTTGTTGTTGTTGTTGTTTTGGGTCTTCTGGTGCCTGTTACCTGACAGTCAACAGCTCATGATTGCACAGTCTGGTGTACTTCTTCCATGTGGGGCTTGTTGCTCTTCTGCTAGATGACCACTTATTTAGCATCAATCCTTTAAGAGCCCAGAGGCTATGAATTTTGATAGCCAGGCACCATCAGCCAAATGCATATAAAGATAATGCATGTAAGAGTAATAGAGAGTAAATTTTCAGTGGACAGAATTGATACACATGATTCTAATTAGGTTAATGATCAATATCAAAAAAAGTTATTTTGCGAATATATTCAATTAATGTGAGTGAAAAAAATAGGTTTTACTTCATGTCATTTTACTATAAATTCAAAATCCTAGTCTAATTATAAGAAATATATCAGACTATTTCCTGTAGAGGGGCCATCTCAACATCAAAGAAAAACTCCTTCCCCCACAAAAAATAAATGGCCATAAATAGCAAGGGGGTATTTTTAAAAAGTCATAGTCAAGAGAAATAAAATTATATGACAAGCAGATGACTAGTAAATATTGTGATAAGCTCTGGTAGAGTAGAGGTTGCACAGTAATTGAAGTTGTCTAAAAGAAACTAACAAAGTGCATTGTTCTATTGCTAAAGTAAGTAAAGTGTGATAAAACGTGAAAAAGGAATTGAATTTGTAAATGAAACTTAAAATATTCAAAGTAATTTAACTTTAAAAATTCTGTGTGAACATAGGATTATGTTGTGAACAGGCACAGGATATTGACGGATGGAGCGGCAGAAGATGAGCCCCACAGGCAGGAAGGTGCTACCAACGTGTGGAGAAGACCTGCCTCCTCAAAGGACAGTCAGCTTTAATAAAGAGGATGCAATGAAACTTCAGGGACATTCCTTACTGATGAGATATGACTCAAATTGGGGGAAAACAGCTGCAACCATCCCTAACAATCAGAACAGAGAGTGTATAAATAATGATTCCAAGAAACTTGGAAACCACCATATATGAAACGGAATGCATAAAGATCAATGTCCTCAACATTAATGAGCTAAAATTGACTAGTTTTACACATTTTTAAAGAGACGATCATATGATCTACTGTGTTGGCAATGACAAATTCAAGATAAATGGCATCACATTTATTACTAGAAAGAATATTTCAATATCTATCTTGAAGTAAATTTCTGTCTGTAATAGGTTAATATCTATATGCGTATGTGGAATTCTAATTTATACGCCTATAATTCAAACTTATGCACCAACCAATGATAAAGAACTTGAAAAAGTCTACTGATGTTTTCAGAGTGAAACTGATTAAAATTCAGTCAAGATGCATCATGAATGACTGGTGATTGGCATATAAAAGCTGGAAATAAAGAAGAAGGGTTAAGAGTTGGAAACTAAAGTCTTGGTGATAAAAATAACAGTAGAGATTGCATGGTAGAATTTGGCAAGTCCAATGATTTCTACATTTCAAATAACTGTTTTCAAACACATAAAAAGCACCTGTATACATGGTCCTCACCAAGTGAAATACACAGGAATCAACAGAAAGTGACTCTGAGTTAAGGATTGTAATAAAATTATAATGGAGTTAGAAAACAAAATGGTGAAACCATGCTAAACAGATTTTAAAAGAAAATTAATAAAGAAAAATATTGCAGTCTTGATTTACAATATTTAAGGATTCCATGGATAGATAACATTTTGAATGATGCTGGAAGCATCACAAGAAGACAGCGGGAATACAAAAGATCATTGTACCAAAAAATAACTTTTCAATTTTCAACTATCTCAAGAAATAGTTAGGCCAGGTTGTGTAGATAAACTAAAACAGTGACACGCATATAGTGTGTTAGTCTAGCTTGACTAGAGAAACAAATTCAGAGACATTCATCTATGTGTAAGAGAGAGTTTTATATCATAGAGTAATTGCATATTAAAAAAAATTCCAGTCCAGATCAAGTCCATAATGCTAATATTTGTCCATGCATCTGATAATAGTCTTTAAATTCTTCTTCAGACTCACACAGCACTTGCAATGATGCTGAATGCAGGAAGATCACAGGCCAGTGGATGAAAAGTCTTTTGGATCCAATGGTAGTAGAAGCATTTCAGCAATGGTGTGAGTCTCCACAAGGCTCCTTCAGCTCCAGGGCACTGGCTGCCATCAGTTTAACACCATGTGGCTTGTCAACAGGAAGGTGAAGCTGAAAGAGAGTGTGTCCCACCTCCACGTAAGAAGAGAGGGATTTCCTAGAATCCTCGTGATTAGGCTATGGCCACAAGGAGATACCTTCAGGTACCCTGTGTGTTAGACAGGGTTTTCTAGAGAAACAAAACCAGAATGCTAATAATTTTATATATATTTATACCGATAGATACATAACTTAAGAAATATACAGTTAATTAAATTAACAGTTAAATTAACTTAATTAAATTAATAAAGCAGTACAAATGGCTCAGTGCAACTCATTCCCATGAGACATTTATGAGACACTGGCAGTCTTTCAAGTCTTGAGGGCCGCCAGGTAGTCCTCTGTAAAGCAATTCAGGTTATCAGGGCACAGGCAGCAAACAGCTAGGCAGGTCACCAGCAGTCGGCCAGATGACAGGGTCTGACAGTCCCCAGCTCAAGAGATGTAAAATCCAATGGTGTGGTGAAGCAGGTCTTGAAGGAACCTCAAATTACAGCAACACAGTCCACAGGTTAGGTGTACCATAGGTAGTGTACCTTGCAAATTGAGGCACAGACAAGCAAGGCAGCCACACACTGGTCAGATGATCAAAGAGCAAGAGACAAAAAAGGCAAGGCTCACCGAGCCATTTATCTCTCCACCCAATTAATCCCACATGTGTTTATCAGCCAGGTTGGCACAATAAACTAACTACCTCAGGTTGTGACCTGATTAACAGACTAAACTCCACCCCTTCATTTTCTATTATCAAATTGACGTGAAATTGTGTAAATATTATATGTACATATATAGTATATATAATATATAGCATATTTATCAAGATGTTATCTTATATCAAGAAGCCATTCCAGCCCTGCCCAACTAAAGTCCATGGTTCTGATGCTTCTCAGGCCCTACTTCAGACTCACATAGCTGCAGGCAGATGATGGGATACAGGAAGACCACAGGCCGGTGGGTGCTGCATCCTGTGGATCCAAGGTCAATGGAAACAGAGTGCTCACAGTTCTCTGGGTCTGGAAGCCCATATAAGGCTGCCCCTTGAGACAGGCACAGAGGCAAAACAAAGAAGGTTAAGTTGGCAGAGAGAGGAAAAGTCCCCAGTGTCTCTCTTATAAAAGGCCACAGCTCCCAGGGAATGTAATCTGACTGGGATATGATGGATAGTTTGAACCCCACCCCTATATTTTTATGGAAATTGAAGTGGACATACAGTCTATCTACCACCGATGCCGCATGACTAAGAACTGAGAATACTGAAAGAAGAAGTGCAAACTATACTGGAGGCATTAGTCAAGTGCAGAGTCCAGAGATTGAAGGATTACCAATTGAAATGTTAAAAAATGAAACAAAACAAACAAAAAACAAGCAAACAGATGCAGCCCTGACAGCACTCACTTGTCAATGTGAAGAAATTTGGAAAACAGGTAGCTCACTGGCAGAGTGGATGAGATCCATGTGTGTCCATTCCAAAATAAGGCAATCCAACAGAACGTGGAAATCATCAGGCAGTTTCATTGAGGTAACCTACAAATAACATTTTACTGAAGAGAAATAAAAATAGTTGCTGTAATACATTGACAGTGAGGTGGAAGAAATTCAAGACAGATTCAGAAGAGATATAGTTGATACAGATGCAGCTTGTCAAACGTTGATGATACGAGAAAGTGGTTTATTTGCATTTTATTATTTATAGAAAGGAATGTGATGGTGTAGACCATAACAAATACTAGATAGCATTGCAAAGAATAGGAATCCCAGGATACTTCATTGCGCTCCTGTAGGTGTACCCAGAGGAAGAGACAGTCATTTGAACCCAATATTGACTGGCTTTACCTTGGAAAATATGTATGTCATGGCTATTGAATTCGATATGTACTGAGGAAATCATCTTCGAAGTTATACAATATGGAGAAGAATGTGGTATCCCATTGGAGAAAGGTTGTTTGTAAATAAAGAGCCTTGGTGGTATCATAATATTATATTAGGATGTTAACAACATCCTAATGTCAGCAGTTTGAAACTACCACCCACACCATTGGAGAAAGATGGGGCTTCCTATTTCCCTAGAGTTACAATCTGAAGAACTCACGGGGGCAGTTCTACTCTGTCCAACAGAGTTGCTAAAAGTTGACATCTACTTGGCATTGCATCTTCTTTGGGTTTAGATGCGGGTCACACAACCTGGCTTGCTGAAAGCCAAGAGGACTTGATACACTAACTGAAGAATACCAAAGAATACAGTTTTCAGGATGTGTGGGGGACAAGTTGTTTGATCCTTATGCAAATGGGACAGGACCACCACCTTCATGACCCTTGGATGAATGCTGAAGCTCAGCCATTGGAGCTGATGAAGCAATGGTTGCCCTATCTCTCCCCTCCTGTTCCCTGACTAAAGCTGCCAATGGCAATAATCAACAAACTTATCAGTTACTTCATGTTCCCAGCCCCATCCTCCCCTTCCATCTGTGGATAACTTGGCTGATGTGTTAAAGCTTCTGTGTAAACCTTTGAATTGTGAACACTCTCTTTGTGTAATCCTGTCACCTGTTGCAAGCTACATGCAGAGAATGTATTTAAGCCTGTCCCCTAATAAAGTACTGGACCATAGAGTGTCTGTACTGCAGGTATCCCCACACCCTAATTTTGGCTATCCCTTTTGTATATAAGTTTTTCATTGCAAATCACACCCTCTTGAACCTGTTTACAATGTAAGATAAGAGCCGGTCTATGCATTATCATATAAGTGTGGATTGCAGCTGGTTAATAGAATGCTAAAATCCTCCCAACTACATTAAGAGAATAAGAGAGAAAGTCTACTCCAAATCACAGTGACCCTAGAGAACAGAAGAGAACTGTCCCTGTGGGTTTGGGGGCTATACATTATCTTGGGAGCAGAATGCCTTATTTTTCTCCCATGAAAGGTTGGTGGTTTCAAACTGCTAACCTTGAAGTCAACAGCCCCATTCATAACTCATTATACCACCAGAGTTCCAAGAGGCATTATCATGGTAAACAACGACAAGATTAATGTTTTCAAGGGTTTTATTTGATTTGGATCCAAAATCATGGAAGCAGCAGGCAATAAATTAAATGAAACATTACATTAGGCAAATAAAGTTGTTGGCCAAAGTGTTAACGTCCAAGAGCATCACTTCGAGGACTAAGGTGCATCTGATTCATACCATCACATCTTCAATTAACTCATAAGCATATGAATTAAGCATTATGAACAATGAATAAAGAAGACCACCGAAGAATTGATTCATTTGGATTATGATCTTGGCAAAGAATATTGAAAGGAAATACAGCCAGAATGTTCTTCAGAATTGAGGATTGTGTAACTTTGTTTCATATACTTTGGACTTGTTACTAGGAGAGACCAGTCCCTGGAAAAAGATATTATGCTTGGTAATCTAAATTGTCAGTGAAAAAGAGGAACACTTTGACAAAATGGGCTGGCACTTTGATTAAACCAGTGGTCTCAGACATGGCAACCATTTGAAGCAGGTGAAACATTGGACAGTCTTTATTTGTACGTGGTTATCTATAAGTCAGAGCCAATTCAATGGCACCGCACAGCAACAGTGTAATGGATGTTGTGCTATTTAAAGCACCTTTAAATGTAATTGTTCATGCCTACTTGACATAGCAATATGATGGCATCATGTATAACCTGAATCTAAAATTAATGAATATGTAATTTACCAGTAGGTTTAATTAAATAATTTAATATAAATATGTGAAGGTTAATTATTTTCACTTGCTACCCCAGAAAACTTACCTGCATACACACCACCTGTACACCAATAAAAAATACATATGCAATAGAATCAAGGAGAATTCCTTGATGTCATACATGCTTAATGACTGGGAGGAACTGATGTAATGAAGACAATAAAGTTAAACATAATATATCCTATACTAATATAGCATTAGCTAGAAGAAAGCATGCAGAGTATGTAACATTCAAAATATTGCTAGAGAACAAGACGCTAGAACATATTTTGTGACATAAAATAAGAAGTTAATGAAAGAAGGATGGGAGTCTATGAAAAATAAAACCAGCTTTAAGTTGCTTCCATTGACATAGACCTAATGACAAATCAATAACATGGATGGATTGTAACCTAAAGAGTAAAATGATCCAGGACTGTTCACAGATAGAAATAAATCAATGCATTTAAATAGAGAGAGTGCAAAAACCCTCTTTATTACAGAATAATGGAAATCATAATGATGCAGCAGACATTATGGAATTTGAAATCACTTTGAAGCTATGCTTGTATTGCATGAATCGGCTTTCAGTAGGTGCTATGCACAATGGGTGAATACTTTTTAAATCATAGGTCCTTGTAGTGGTTATATAATCGTTTGTCAATTTGGGGATTAAGAGTGCAGGAGTGGAGTCTAGCTTGTCAATCAGATCATAGCCAATGAGGCCTCTGTGTGGGCATGGCTTTCTCCTGAGAATTCTGGGAAATCTATTTTTTCCTCCTTGGATGTAGGAGAGACTCTCTGTTCACTTCCTGTGAGAAATCCTTGTGGAAAAGCCACATGGACCTACTCTGATGCAGGCCTGGAAGGTGAGAAGAACATGGAGTCTCCTGCCAGCACTGAGATGCTTACAACACCACTGGCTACAAAGACTTTCTACCCAGTGGCCTGTGATCGTCCTGCATTCAGTGTCATTGCATGTGTTTCATGAATCTGAAGAGGACTTTATAGATTGGTACCGGACATATGGTCTAAGATCGGACTGATGGACTTGATCTGGACTGCACTGGGATGTGTTCTTAATATGCAATTGCTCTTGTATATAAACCTCTTTCTTTTTTTTTATAAACCCCTCTTATACCCATTTTAATGTGTATGAATTTGTTTCTCTCGTCTACCCAGACTTACACAGACATGACAGCAGCAATGAAGAGATCACTGGGTAATTTTACTGCACGTGACCTATTTTAAGTGGTTAAGAACAAATACGTTGTTTTGAGGACAAAAGTACTTCTCCCCCTTAGCATTGAAATACTTCATATTCATGTGACAGTTGGAAAATGAATAGCAAGACCTTAGAAGAATTAATCCATTTGAATTATGGGGTTTACTAAGAATATTGAAACTACCATGGACTGCCAGCCAACAAATAAGTATGTCTTGAAAAAAAAGTACAACCAGAAGATTCCCATGAAGTGAGGATGCAAAAGTTTGTCTCACATACCTTGCACATGGTATCAGGATAGACCAGTCTCTGACAAAGGACAACATGCTTGGTAAAGAAGGAGGTCAAAGAATAAAAAGAAGACCATCAAAGAGATGGACTGACACAGTGGTCCCAGTGATAGGCTGCAACAGAAGGATTGTCTTGATGGCGAAGGGCCAGGAAATATTGTGTTCTGTTGAACATTAATGAGTCAGGACCTACTCCATAGCAAGGAATAACAACAAACAACAGTTACATAATCTCAAAATATCTACTTGTAAATTGTTTATTAAAAATAAGGAAAATGAAAAATAAATTTGCATAATAAAACATGAAAGAGAGTACAGAAATCAAATGTCAAGGTAAAAGGTTAGGATTTTTTTGTACTATTCTTACAATTCTCTTGTATGCCTGAAACTTACTATAGAATTAAAAATAAATTTTGGGATAACAAAATTACATATTTTCATAAAAATTGCCAAGCGCTACATATACCATATTTTCAAAAAGATTAAATATGCAAGATAATGAATTTTTTTCCAAAAGTGATTATAATAATTTATATCGCTACTGATAATAGATATCTGTATCCATCTTTAATATGTTATATTAATTTTGTCAACCTGTAGCTTGAAAATATCATCTCATTGTGGTTTTAAATTGTATTCTTCATATTTCTTATGAGGAAAAGTATAACCATTGTATACTTATATTTCTACTTGAATCAAGTTCGTTATGTATTTTTAGCCACTTACATTATTTTATATAAATGTCTAAGTTTACTATCTATTTAAATATAATTGTTTTATTAAAGGGGCTGAATATATTTACTTCAGCATTTTAGCATTGTTTTATTTATGAACTTAACTAATTGATATTTTGTTTATCAGCATTATAATTCAAATCTTACCAAAAATACCTCTTCCCACTCCATGGTAATCTTTCTTAATGTTTAAAAAATTCGATTTCATATTTTTGTAATCATTTTTTAAAATTGATCTTTCTATGTGCTGGGAGGAAAAATATTAAGTGGGAACAAATTGTGCCAGCACATGATTATTTTTGGTGTTCTGTAAATATATTAAAATCACCACTGAAATATGATAATTTTCATTACTTCTTTCTTATCTTTAGGTTTCACTATGTTTTATTATCACTATTAACAAAATAAATAAACACTAATAACAAAATAAACATAACACTAATAACAAAATAAATAACAAAATAAAGTTGATAATAGTAGGCATCATCTAATGCTCTTAATTAAAAAGTGCTTCTTACATTTCAACATTAGATATGATAACTGGGCTATTTTGAAAGTAGTTCACAATAATTCAATGTGGAGAATATCTCTGCTTCTCTTGCTTTATTAAGAGCTTTTATGATTAATTAGCACTGCACTTACTAAATGTACTTTGTGCTTTTAAATAAAATATCATTTTCTTTAATCTTTTAATATAATCCTAAAATAGATCATCTAGTAGTATACAAAATTTTATGCCTCAGATAAAATCGATTTATCTCTATATACTATATTTTTATGAATAATTATACTCAACTTGGGGAAATGAAGGATTTATATATATATATATATATATATATATATATATAATATGTTTCCTTTCTAATATAATTCCTTTGTAATTCTGCTGATAACAATAAACCAAATTAGATTAAATTAAACTTAGCTAAAGTTCAGAGTGATTGTTTCAAATCCGCATGTTGATTGATTATCATGATATGTGCACATTCCCAAGTATAAGCACTAATTACCTCAACCTCATGTAGACATCATATTAATGGTATATAATAATTTTCTATGACATACATACATGCAAGAAAATGCAGGAAGTTGTCAAGAGATAACAAAATTAACAGAAGGATTCCAATCAAAACCACAATGAGATATCCTCTCATCTCAGCATTAATGCTTTTCTTCTAGTCAGCTTCAACTCATACAACCCTGCTTACAATAAAAGAAAGCATTGCCCAGTTTTGTCCCACCCTTAGAATTACTGTAGTGCTTGAGCTCCAGAAACCATGGGTCCAGGAACCAAGGGGTGGAAGCTACGGTGGCACCACTCACTATTACTCCTAGTGATCCACTTGCAGCATTGTTGCTTCCTGTCCCAGCAACCCTGTGCTCCTCAGGCCTGGAGGTCCTGGTCCCGAAGGAAGGAACTCTCCCACCCGGAAACACAGCCCGGATTCTACTGAACTGGGAGCTGAGAATGCCCCCTGGCCACTTTGGGCTTCTCATGCTTTTGGATCAACAGGTCAGGAAGGGTGTCACTGTACTGAGTGGTGTGATTGATCCTGATTACCAAGGAGAAATTGGACTGTTGTTACATAATGGAGGTATAGAAGAATATGTCTGGAATTCAGGAGATCCCATAGGCCGACTCTTAGTGCTACCATGCCCTGTGATTAAAGTAAATGGTAAGTTACAGCAACCCAATACTGACAGGACTTACAATGATCCAGGCCCATCAGGAATGAAGGTCTGGGTCACCCCACCAGGCAAAAACCACAGCCAGCTGAGGTGCTGGCAGAGGGCAAAGGTAGTACAGAATGGGTAGTAGAAGAAGGGAGTTCTACCTATCAATTACGACCACGTGATCAATTACAAAAGAAAGGTTTGTAATTGTCAATGTATTTTCTTTTTATGTGTTTATTGCATATCTTTCCTTCATTCAGGTATGATATATCAGATATAATTGGACTGTGTTTTCATTTTTATGTATAATAGATGATTGATGATAAGTATAAGTGTAATTTCATCAATGTCCATAAATTATATATGTATATATGGCTAAAGAATTGTGCACAGGTGCCAAGTTGGCAAGGGGTAGATTGTGATAGGTAGGTTTATTGTACCAACCTGGCCAATAAACACATATGGGATTAATAAGGTTGCAGTTTAAGTGAAGGCCAAAGAGAAAAATGGCTCAGTGAGCCTCCCCTTTCTTTCTCTTGCTCTCTGAGGATCGGAGCAGTGTGTGACTGCCTTAGATAATTCTCTGCCTCAACTTGCAAGCTACACTCCCTGTGGAAAACCAACCCTTAGACCATGTCACTATAGTTTGAGGTTTCTTTGAGACCTGCTTCGCCACATTGCTGGTATATATATCACTTGAGCTGGGGACTGTCAGACCCTGTCATCTGGTTGACTGTTGGTAACCTGACCTGCTGTTTGTTGTCTGTGGCCAGACTATCTGTATTGCTCTACATAAGACTCAGCTGTCTACTTCCTGGACTTGCACCCAGCATGCCTCATGAGTTGAAGGACTGCCAGTGTATTAATTGTTTCATGGAAATGAGTTGAACTGAGCCCTCTGTACTGCTATGTGTAATAACTAGCTGTTCCTTTTTTCATGATTATATATATATATAAATATAATCACGAGTGTCCTGGTTTTGTTTTTCTAGAATCAAAACAATCCTTCTCTTGAGAATCTTCCTCTTTTTGATGAATCTCTATTTTACTAATCATTGTGTCTTCCAGGAAGTGGTTTCTCATGATAATATCTCCAAACACAGCACAGTAAACAACAAATACTGATAAGGCTATGGAGTGATTGAGACCTTCATACACTACTGGTGTAACTGTAAAATGAAGTAACCCCTGTGAAAAATGATATGGTTCTTTATTACAAAGTTGAAAATAGAAATATGATATGATCCAGCATTCCACCACTATAAATATACTCTAGATAAGGAAAGGCTCAGATGTGAATACACACACTTGCGCATGCACACACACACACAATTATATATATTGCAACACCATTCAAAATAGTTGTACAGAATAAGAGTTGTAAATCAGGACAGTTTGGCAGCAGGATTATATTTTCACCATACTTACTCAGGGGCTCTGGTGGTGTAGCGGGTTATGTGTTGAGCTGCTAACCACAAAGTGAGCAGTTCCCAAACACCAATTGTTCTTCAAGATAAAGATGAGGCTTTCTACTCAATGGAAATTTACAGCCTTGAAAACTCACAGGCCAGTTCTATTCTAGCCTATAGGAAAACTATGAGTCAGATCTAGTAGATGTTAATGCATATACTGTTATTCAATCTGTATACTAAGAAAATAATCTGAAAAATTGAGTGTTCAAAGGAGAATTAGACATTAGAACTGGTGGAAAATCCATGCAATATGCAGATACATTTATCTTGATTTCTGAAATCCAAGAAAACGTGCTGCAATTACTGATGAAGGCCAACTGTATGTAATGAATACAAACCTCCTCACGACTGGAACAGTAGAAAACAGCATGATAAACAGTGAACAGATGTCAACCATTTTTAGAAAATGAATCCACAATAAATGATCACGGCTACAAGAGTTAAGAAATGAAACAGTGTATGGAATCAGCTGATCTGTATCAAACCTCTTTCAAAGTGGTCAAGAACACAGACATCACTTTCAGGACTCAGGGGCACATGAGCCAAGCTGTGGTGTTAACAATTGCCTTATAAACATGCAAAACCTGGAGAGTTAGTAAGAGCGACTGTGGTGGTCAGATGGCTTTATTGCAACTTGAAGACGTCGAAAAGTGTAGGGGTGTAATTGAACCTGTCAATCTGGTCACAGCCTGATTATGCCTCCTAAGGGATGTGGCCTTCTCATAAGCAGGGCAAATTGGGACTTCCCTCTCTTTCGTTTTGCCTTCTTGATGGCTGGGACTCCGTCAATGACACTGAGAGCTGCTGGTGCCCTGCCATATGTACACAGCACTTGGATCAATTCTACTCTGCACCTACCAGCCTGTGATCTTCCTGCATCTGCATTATTGTATGTGGGGTCCTGAATCTGAAGAGGGACTAACAGACTGATACCAGACTTATGGACTTGAGTTGAAGTGGACTGGGGTGCCTTATTCGTGTATAATTACTTCTTAATATAAATCTCTTTCTTACATATAGATGAGCGTTACTGGATTTGTTTCTCTAGAGAACCCAGCCTAAAAAAGTGATAAAAGATTGCATGTCTTTGAATTATGGTGTTTTAAATACATGAATATGTATGTGTTTTTAAACAATTTTGTTGGTATATAATTAACATATTTTATAATTAAATAATTCAGTCACATCAAGAAAAGTTCTACAGTCATCCCCACAATCAGTTTTAGAACATTTTGTTCATTCTTTTCTTCATCTTTATTGGCTCTCCATCTCCCCTCAACTTCCCCCAAGGAGCCATTAATCCTGATACTGTCTCTATAGATTTATCTATCCTGGAATTCACCTACCGAAAAATATTTTTAAAGTAACAATAATAGCAAAGTAAAACATAAAAAAACCCTCAATGGAAATGAAAGCATAACATAAAAAAAAAAATAGAACAAATTTAAAATGGATCAGAAGGGAGATTGAATAAGGTGTTAAATTTTAACCTAATTGTATCTGTGAAAATCTACTTTCCAATGCATTGTGCATGACAGCAAGAACTTTCATATCCTTGCTCTGTGATCCAAGGGGATTCATCCACACGCTTAATCCACATGCATTTCCCTTTTCAATTTTTTTTAAAGACTGAAACAATTTTAAAATGGGGCAAAAGGGACATCAAACGGTGAGATATTCTGCTACAATGCATTTGAATTGTGGTGTTGGAGAATAATATAGAAAATATCTTGGACTGCTAAATGTTGAGGGTCTAAATAAATGACAACCACTATACTATCTTGAAAATTTTGAAGAGACTTTTATTCAGCTTGCTGGGCTGCAAGATGACTAAAAGTATCTCCCTAAACTGCAGCCCAGACTGAAATTATCAGTGAGTTTATGATGTAACTCTATAACCGCTAATGTTTTTGGCTCCTTGTTAGGGGCTTAAGCAAAGCAGAAGGCAAAGCCATGGATTATTTGAAACATCAAAAAGAACAATATTAAAGAATAGCAAGATTACAACGTCCTAATTCTGGGTGCATAAGTATAATTAGTAACATTGGTTTTATTCTAAATAGACCCAAAATTGCATAATCCTGTCCATGATATTCTCTAACCATAATCAAGTTGTATACATATGTATTTGCCATGGGTGGTTTCAGGTGTGGAGGGAATTTCAATAAATGACAATGGAGGTAGACATGCCTGACCTCTTCTGGCTTCTGCATTGACCTGTGGCAGTGGTCAGACATGCTTACATACCCCATCCTTCTTTACCTCATCTGACACCAACAATTCATACTACTCTTTGCTCGTTTCAATAATTCATTGCAATGACCACACAAAACTCACAGCCAATACTCACAATTAAGGAACTTTTATTATGGAAGTCAAGGAGCCCTGGTAGCACAGTGATTATGCATTGGGCTGCAATCCAAAAGGTCAGCAGTTGGAAAACATCAGCCCTTCAGCAGAAGAAAATATGAGCCTTTCTATTGACTTGATAGCAGAATTGTGATAGCAATCTGATTATTATTCTTATTGTTTTATTAATATTACATGAAAATATAGTGACTTATCTAAAGTAAAGTTTTGGTGTAGTGTGCATTTAAGATACAATTTTAAAATGTAACTAAACTGCAATGTAAATATAGGGCTCTGAAGATCATGATAAAATCTTTAAGTTTAATGTCAGGGGAAAAGACATGCTACTGAATGTTTCCATTGAGCAAGAGCATATAGGAATAGAACTACGTATTTCAGTTAAAACATTTGGAATGTGGGAGAGTGGTGGCTGTCAATAGACATGGAACAGGAAGATCCATACACAGATAAAAATAAACTAGATGCTAATCTCTTATTTTGAAACACTCAAAATTGAAATGAAAGGCAATTAGATTAGAAAAATTCTTGAACACATTAGAGACAATATGCATAATATATTTAGAACAGATTACCATTATTAGGAGATGCAACATTTTATATAGGTTTTAAATGTATTGTATTACATAAAATGTAGTCTTGATTTTAGAAAAGTTTTCCTGAAAACTTCCATACCTCTTTATAGAGTTCTTTTTAGATGTAACCTCTAGCAACTAATAAGAAACGTACTTAAAAAACAAAACAAAACAAAATGATTCCTCAGAATGAATGGTAATTACATAATCTGGTGTCACCTTGATAGTACTTAGAATGAATATGGGGGAGTTTAGCCTCTCAATCAGGTCGCAGCTTGATGACCTTATTTGGAGGTCTTAAGGAGATAAATAGCTCTCTGCAAGTGGGACACAGAGACAATCTCTGCTACACATTCCTGTTGATGCCAAACTGATGTAGCCCAGAGTCCTGGAGCTGGAGGAGTCACGTGGAGACCATACCAGTGCTGACATACTTCCACTGCCCCTGGATCCACAAGACTTTGCAGCCACTGGCCTGTGATCTTCCTGTATTTGATGTCATTGAATGTGTTGCATGAGTCTGAAGAGGAATGTATAGACTGGTATCAGACATATGTGCTAATATCAGAGTTATAGACTGGATGTGGACTGGGCTGGGATTTTTGTGTGTGTGTGTGAAACATCAGTAGTGGAATGAGCCACCATTTTGGCTTTAAAAGGTCGGGCACAGCACTACTTTGATGCTCTAGGACATTCCCGTGTTCTCTTCACTGGGGAAGAAACGAAACTCAACAGGATGGCCCCTGGGATGTTTTTCAATGTACATTTTTCTCTTTTATATAAATCTCTCTCACACCTATATGAGCGTCTATGAATGTGTTTCTCTAGTCTACCCAGACTAACACATTATGGTACCCAGAGTGGGGTACAAGAGAAACACATCATGAGATGGAGAGTGGATGCTTGTTTGACCTTTGTCTCCTGGTAGTTTTTCTTCTTTGACTAGCCAGTGGTCAGATAGAGCCGAAACAATATGGGAAGTTAAAGTTTTATTATTTTGTTTGGTTATTATGTTTGAAGTGGTGATAATAAATGTGATTAATGTATATTTTGAGGTCAGGGACAAAATCGCTGCTTGAATTTCTAAGAGACCAAGCTGCTTAGTGAAAATAGTGGACAGAAGGCCAAAATGATTGACAGAAAGTCTAGCTTGATTCAGTTAGAGGCGTAAGGTTATATTTAATATCAATAGATTAGTTATAATAAGGAGTAAGATAAATTAGATAAGGATTGAACTTGACTGTTTTAAGATTGAGTTTAGCAACTGGCTGTACTTGGTTTATACTGTTTTTTCTGCTTAATGTTATTGATAAATGACTGACAGAATTGAGTATTAGGAAGTATAAATATAGAGAGTTTGTAAGCCAACTTGCCAGATAATTCAAATCTTTAAATCGGTTAGAACACACCTACAAAAAAGGCTTTGAAAAAATAAGCCCCACCCAGTGTCTTGAGTGCTCAGAACATTCCAAGGTGAAGAGACTTGCCTCGAGGGCTGTTGACAGATTGATGAAAAAGGGAACTCTTTGGCTTTTTGAATTTTGAACTACTGGTTTTGTCATAGCTGGAGCCCTAAAGAACTCACTGCTTTAGGTATGAGCTATTAAAGGGAGTCGGTAGGCAGGCTGATATGCTGGATCCACTAGTTGAGTGGAAGTGAGAGAAATGCAGCAATAAAGAGGGACTAGTGGAGAAGAGGAGAGCAGGTTAAGTGGCCTGAAGTTCATGATCTAGCAGAAGGAGCAAGGGGGTGAAGCGATCAATGGGCATTGGGCACCCTGATGAGAGACAGACGGCCCACATCCAGTTGACCAGAACATGACCAGATAAAGATAAGACATTTGAGCCTGTGACTGGTGCATATTGCTGCTGACTTTATGGATGGCCGGTCCTGATTTGACTTTGTTTCTGGATGCTGACTTTATAAGTTTCCAACTAGAATGAAGATTCTTCACATCAAAGATTAGGATTGTCTCCTCAGAGCACTGGATTGATGTAAGTGGACAGTATAGAACCTGGATATCCAAAATGGGGGGATAAAGGCATGAAATGGCTGGCTTGTAAATTTTCATAGGTTCGGGAATATATTCATAGGATTATAGGATTAAGGTGTAGGTGTTGACATAAGTATAGAATATTTTTATTTTGTTCATTTACAGAATGTTATATTTAAATGAGGGTGGTCCATTTTAAATTGCATGCATTTTAGTTTTATTCTGTTAGGTACAGATATAATTTTCTTATAGTTCGTTTTAAAATTATATATGGCTAAAAAGTTGTGTGAAAGTGGCAAGTTGACAAGGGGTGGTCTGTGGTAGTTATATAATCTGATTTCAACTCGAGTCTACTAAGAGCCAAGGGGTGGCATTTAGCCTGTCAATCAGGTTACTGCTTGATGACCTCATTTGCTGGAGGTGGGACATAGAGACTCCCTGCTATACTTTCCTATTGACAAGCCACATGGAGATGCTTCCACATTCACTGGATCCACAAGACTTTCTCCACCCACTGGCCTGTGATATTACTGCCTTCAGCATTATTGCATGTGTTGCATGAGTCTTAGAGAAATGTAGACTGGTATCAGACATATGGGCTAATATCAGACTTATAGACTGGATCTAGACTGGCTGGCGATGTTCCCTCAATATACAATTGTTCTTTTATATAAAACCTTCTCTTATACTTCGATTAGTGTCTATGAATTTGTTTCTCTAGTCTACTTAGACTAACCCAGAATGGAAAGATAGTAAGTGAATTGTGGAAAGTTATTTCTATAAAACACTATGTAAAACATCTTTCTTTCTTTCATGGTATCACAGATGTGAATATACCATAAAACCTGTGAAGACTTCAACTCAACATGACTAGGTTGATTTTCTGGCCTTTCAAGTTTTCCACCTTTAACAGGGTGCAGCACTACCATTTTCTACAGCTAATTTTGTGCAGCATATTTTAGTTTTTCTTCTTTAATAGGTTTCAATCTTCCAGGAGTTCCGAGTTTCAAAGGTTTTACTTTATATACGCATAATATTTTTTATTACCAATCATGCTTCTTTTATTGTCATTATTAGTATTCCCAATCATGCTTCTTTGATAGTTAACTTTGGCCCCAATTTCCACCCCTCAATGTCCAATTTAAGCCTCTAATTCTCTATAAACCCTTGGGTGCCAGCATGACCTTCTGCTAATAGTCTCCCTAAAGTGGATGATGTGTCTTTGATTTTGTCTTTTGTTTATTCTTTTTAAGACTAATAATTTTATACTAAAATTATATTTAAAATTGGAGTGTCTTTTGTACCCCAAACAATATATATTTTTCTGCCAATCCATTATTCCCAAAATCATATTTCAAATGTCAAATATGTGTATATTTGGTGTGGGAAGTTTTCTCCTTATAAATTGTGATAAGTATGCCTAAATAACATAGATAAATTATCATTTTTTAATTTTGTCAGCAAATGATATGAACAGTGATTTATTGAGTTACTTGGTTGACATTATTTTACTTGGTAATATTTTTGTCAGCAATGTTAAATACTTTAACATATCCATAGCATTATTTCAAATCACTAGTGAAAATTAAAATTAGGCATACTATTAGATTTAAGGATGTACTTATTTCCTAAAAACGTTTTTCATGTATACATCTGTTGAAATGTACATAATTAGAGTTTCAAAACTATTTTTCATATGTATGCTAATTCTACGTTGTAAAACCTTGCAATTAATATTATTTAAGTACAAATAACAAGAACAAATATAAATGATAAGATTGTGTTTTTATAGGGATTATTTAATTACTACTTTTTAACATTTTTGTATAGTAAATTAATATAATAATTTTTTATTATTACTTAGTCTTTGTTTATCACTCACTAATTCTCTATTAGGAAAATTGGTAATTTCTCAAGACTTCATTTGTTTTTAATTTTGCAAAGAGAATGACAACACTAAATACAATGTCAATATAAACATACATTCTAGGACATGAGAGTTTCTCAATAAATGTTAATTATTTGTCTAACTATGTAATTTATCTACTGTAACCTACTTTTATTTCCTCAACTCAAATAAAAGTTCTGGTCAGTGAAAAGCATTTTACAATCTTTAATTTTCATGAATAGTATAGAAAACACAAAGCTTGTATGTCCCAAGCAACAGAACAAAATATGATGGCCATGTGCAGAAAAGGAAAAGTGAATGGATCCTTTACATTGTTTGTATTATGCAAATTAATTCTATATCAAAATCATTCTACATAAGATATTTTCCCCTGTAGTGTGTATTGAATATTTATACAAATAAAGTTTAAATTGAAGATATTTTTTCAAAGGAAGATTTTTTTTTTTGGTGGGATGGGATGCTAACTTTTGGAAAAGGAACACTTCTATAATTTAAGTCCTAAACCAATATCATAGAGGTAACTTCATTATTTTTCTATTTTAGTATGTAACATTACTGAACACATACATATATATATATACAAGCTCAACATACATGCACACACACATATATAGTATATATATCCAATTAACTAGCATCAAGTAGATTCCAATTCATAGCAGCCCAAGATATAACTGTTCCTGTGACTTTCTCAGATTGTAACCCTTTATGGGAGAAGAAAGTCTTGTTTTTTTTTCCTCTGAGTAGCTGGTGATTTCAACCAGCAGTCCAGCAGGTAATAACAATGCTAGATGGGATCACATATATTTATTAATTCAATATATATATATAAACATGTGTGTGTTTGTGTGTATTGATAAAACAGTATCTTGTGAAAGCGTCTCAATTCCTAATGATAGGCTCATTGGGCAAGCTGTGGAATTCACAGTGTTTCAGAAGGCTAGGCAAGTTAAAGTGCTCTCTCCTCATAAATAAGTTATGTTTCGTAGCATCAAGAAAGTGTAATTAAAGTGAATGTCATTTATTTGTTAGCCTTTAGGAGTGTTTTCCAGTCCAGTCTGCTGGGGCACCTTGAACTAACTACAAGCTTTTCTTTCTTGCTGTGTTTTGTTTTGTTCTTTGTCAATGGTTTGTTGTTGTTTTGTTGTATATTGTTGCTTGGTTTTGCTCTGTCTTGTTTTGTGTGCATGTTATTATCTCCACAGGTCTGTCTAAATAATATAGGCTGGATGAACAATCTGGAGGAGGAAACAATGGACTGACAGTTCCGGGGGTCATGGGATAGGGGAAAGTGGGAGAAAGGAAGTGGTGATAACAAACCCAGGGACAAGGGAACAACAAGTGATCCAAATTGGTGGTGAGGTGGGTATGGGAGGCCTGGTAGTGCATGATCAAGGTTAATGCAACAAAGAGGAACTGCTGAAACCCTGGTGGGGACTGAGCATGATAGTGGGACAGGAGGAAAGTCAAGGGAAATAGAGGAAAGAGCTGAGAGGCAAAGGGCATTTATAGAGGTCTAGATAAAGACATGTGCATATGCAAATATATTTATATATGAGGATGGGGAAATAGGTCAATGTACATATATTTATAAGTTTAGTATTAAGGTAGCAGAAGGACATTGGGCCTCCACTCAAGTACTCCCTCAATGCAAGAATACTTTCTTCTATTAAATTGGCATT
>NW_022111301.1:1328892-1354244 GCF_000313985.2 Echinops telfairi | reverse complement strand
AATAAAATGATTAAAAAAATAAAAGAAAGTAAATGTCTAGAAAAAAATGATGTCAACATATGTACAGATATGCTTGATACAACTGATGTATGGATTATTATAAGAGCTGTAAGATGCCCCGATAAAATGATCTTTTATAGTAATTTTTTTAAAAAGTGAATATCACGGCTAATCTTGACTGGTATTTTTATATTTATATATATAAGCTTGATTCCTAACATGTATCCACTTTTGAATTGGGGTTTTACAAATAAAATAATCAGTATAACAAATTCTAATCTGAGAAAGCTCATTGTACAAGCAATAGATATATGAGCAGGTACAAAAAAACAAAGGGAAAGTGCTCCCATGGGAAGAGCTTTTGTAGTACACATTTTTTCCTGCCAGGCAAGCATGGAGCAACTTGCTCAGAGTAAGTGCTCCCAGTGCTGTCACCTGGGAAGATCTCTCTTGGCCACAGTGAATTTTTTTGTAAAAGCTGTTTTGCTCAAAGCTCGTTTTTGTGATGGCTCATTTAAGAGACAGCATGAGGCTGTGAAATTTTGTTTGCTGCTCTGGAAAAGTGCTGCAGAACCTGCTGTGATGTTGTACACAGCTTACAAGGACAACACTATGGGAAAAACTCAAGTACAGGAGTGATTTTCTCATTTCCAAACAAGGTGAAATGTTGATTGATTACAAACCTTGTTCTGGATGCTCATCAACTCTGGATGGAAATGTAAACTTGTGTGTTTGGAGTTTGTTCCACCAGGTCAGACTCTTAAAGAAGCTTTCTATTTAGAAGTTCTGAAAAGAAAGTGTAATTGTGTGTGATTAAAAACTCCTGATTTGTGACAGCCACTATGACAATGCACCTGTCCACAGCACTATTTCACTGGGCGAGTTCGGGGCAAAAACCAGCATGCCTCTCTTGTCCACATACCTGACTCACCCCATCTTGCTCCCTGTGGCTTCTTTTTGTTTCCACAAATAAAGAGGGACATGAAAGGACAGCGATTTGATGGCATAGACAAGGTGAAGGAAAAAAGGAGGAAGGTGCTGTGAGCCATTCAAACAAATGAGTTAGAAAAAAGGTTCCAAGAATGGAATCGCAGATTGGACACATGCATTAAGTGTAATGGAGAGTGCTTTGAAAGTGATAAGGTTGTTACTAAAAAAATTAAATATATAGCTTTGAAAAATATATCTACATATGTAAAAGCTTTGTCCCAATACCTCTAGCTTATAACCTTTGATTATAATCTGTATTTGTGAAAAATCATAATAGCAGGGACAGAAGTCAATGTTATATGTTATGTGTTATACGTATAACGTTAAGTGTTAAGATAGCAAATGGACTTTGGGCTTCAGCTCAAGGCCTATCTTAACACAGGGACATTTTGTTCTAAAAACCTGGCACTCTTCGGTACTCACCTTCCTAACAAAATTGCTGAAGACAAAATGGGTGCATGAGCAAATGTGGTGAAGAAAGCAAATGTTGCCTGCCAACAGAAGATGTAGCATCTGGGGTCTTAAAGGCTTGAAGTTAAACAAGTAGCCATCTAGCAGGGAAGCAATTAAGCCCACATGGAAGAAGCACACCAACCTGTGTGATCATGAGGTGTGGACGAGAATAGGTATCAGGTATCAACAGATCCCAAACAAACAATTATATTGATGGGAAAGAGTTAGACCCAAAGCCCATCTGTGAATGACTGGACATCCCCCCACAAAGGGGTTACAAGCAAGGGACAATTCAACTACAGTGTAGTATAGCACTAGAAAAACACACATCATTCCTCTAATTCCTGAATGCTTCCTCCCCTCACTACCATAACTCAGTTCTACCTTACCAATCCAGCTAGATCAGAGACAGACGTTGGTACAGATAATAGCTCTCTACATATGGAATTCAGGACGGATAAACCCCTCAGGAACAGTAGTGGGAGTAGTGATATCATGAGGGTACCCCGGGAAACAAACCAGTTATTTACTTTTAGTACATGCTAACCATTTGGACAGGGGAAGAGAAATCTGCTATAGAGAAATACATATATGAAAGATATATAAGGAAGCATAATACAAATTAATTGTGCTAATAGTAATGACAGTACTATTTAAACTAAGTACTGACCACATTAGTAGGCAAAATATTCTCTATACAGAATGAACAGGACAGATGATATTATATACTTTTAAATCAAGAGGCAATACTTTTATGGTTGATAACACAATGAAAGTAAAAATAAACAAATTATATAAAACCTTGGGTATAAAATAGACTTTTAGATAAATACTGAACTCATTTTCATAAGGTTTCATAGACGTTACTTATGTTATTTCTGAAGAATTAATATGCTGCCTCTATGGTGGGCTATAAATATACAAACAAGGCATATTCTATTACTTTTAAGCTAATAACAACTAACTCTTATGATGTGGATCTGCTCTCAACTTACCCTCAAAAATATGTGGCAACCACTGAAGCTATGGGTGCTATAGCAAAGCTTGGGGAAAGAAACAGACAGTGCCCCGCTATCAGAAAGAAACCAGACGTTAAGACTTGCCTCAGAAGAAGTAGCCATCTAAAGAAAGTGGCAGGGTGCACATGGGGAAGAAGAACATCAACTCAAGTATGTTAAATGGTTTTCATGAAATCCATGATCAGAGAAGGGGATGCATTAGAGCTTAAATTCTGTGTACTAGGTGTAAAATGTGAGCTATTTTTTAGTGTCTACATAGATTCAGCCTCCATCAAACCCTCGCTGGACTTTAAGAAGCCATGTGAAAAACTTTACCCCCAAGCAGCGTGTGTTTGAAAGTGGATTGCTACCACTCACCTAACCAGCTCATAAAGAGGCAACAATCCGTATGGGCTTATCTGGATGTGCTCTTGATGGACACTGGGGTGCAGTGAGATAGGTTAGCAAGAGTGGCTATGACTTTGATCCAATTTTTTATTTGGTTAATTTAAAAGTGAATAACATCCTAAAATTTCAGTATGTTATATACAGGAAACAACTCCTTGTTCATGGCAAACGCCTTATTTTAACTTTGGAGATACCGCTTTTGGCTCACATTCAGATAGATTAGCAGTCCTTGCTGACCTTCCTTGCCCCTTTCTGTACCCTTTTCAAACCTGTTTTCCTGTGCCACTTCAGTCAAATAAGAAGGAACTTCACTTATGCAAATGATAGCATTTGTGATACACAAGTGCCAGATGCAAATGATATGCATTGTGCCATGCAGTTTCTTGTTGACATAGCCTCTGGACAAGTGGTTTGAAGGAAATAGGCTGCTGCCTATACAAATGAGAATAATCATGTATGTATTGTTATGTAAAAGTTTTCTTTCTAGAATGGCTTTGAGACAATTGAGCTGACCCATTGCCTAAGCATACACAGAGGCCACCATCCCATAATTATGGCCTTCAAGGATATGGGTAAATAATCTGACCCAATTGCACAGGAATGCCATAGCAGACTATGGTTTATCCATTAGTACCAGAAGCATTAAGGAACAATCCTTCTTGAAGGGATTTTTGCATACACGCCTTAACATTGCTATTCCTAAATGGGTTATTTTCTTGGATATCCCTAAATAACTGATGTATAAATCAAAAGTTCCTGCCCACATAAATGCTTTAAAACACTAGCAATGTTGGTGTTCTGGGAGATAAGAGATGTGCGGTGCATGGGCCCTCTCTACCTGTTTCTGCAGACACTTCTAACAAATTTTGATTGTATGGAAAATTGGTTTGTTAGTCTACCAACAATCACTTGAATAATCAACATGTACTTAGTGTACAATTCTTGGTGTATTTGTGTTTATTCGCTTTGTTCTTGTTGATATCTTAGAAGAAAATTAAATGAGATCTTCATTTTAAGAATGTGAAGTCGCTATAATAAAACATTTGCTAAAGTAACCACTGAAAGCTTCTTCCATACAGTGTCAGTGTATTAACAGGACTTCAGTATAAAAGTAGGTTACAATTGAAGAAGTTGTGAAGTACTGACCCTAAGTAAGAGAAAGAAATGAGAATGCTAGAGAAATGTAGAGGCTTTTTTTTTTTAACCTTCAACTGCAGGAAACATTAAATGCAACCCATTTCTTGGTCAGATTGGCACAAAATCTCACAGCAAAACAAATTAGCTCTGTTACTAGTGTCTGATGCATTACATCTGACCACCCAGGATTGATGAACCTATAGAAAAAAACACCAGAAAAGGGGTGCCTGGGAGGTAAGGTTTGGAGATGGGAAGGAAAAGAGGAGTAGATACCAAGGAGTTCAAGCAGGAAGATAAGGTTTTGAAACTGATTGAGGTAGCAATTGTACAATACTGCTTGATGTGATTAAACTATGGAATGACATGATGTTTGCATTAGTTCCGAATTAAATGGTTTGGTAGCCAAAAAAAAGAGCATACGAAAACATAAAATAAAATTAAAAAGCTATCTGAAGAGATAAAGCACATAACAGAACTCAGACGACACAGTTTTGTAATGATCAGATGTGAAATTTAAAGGCTCTAGGAAAAAGTAGGCAGCACTTAAGAACAGATGACTGTTAAAAGCAGTGTGATGTTTAGGGGCTCTTCTGTGTGTGGCTACATGGCTACTATAGAAACATGGGGGCAGAGTTTAGCCTGTCAATCATGTCGCAGCTTGTTGGGGGGCAACCCAGATAAATGGCTCTCTGAGGCGGGGCCTCTTCCTAGCTCCCCTTGGTGGTCAGATCTCAGTAAGCTGCTCTGCCTCAACCACGTGCTGTGCAAGTTGTGGACCTTGCTGTGCTCTGCTCCACCTGGCCAAGGCTATCGTGGTGGACCATGTCCCTGTGCTGTGCAGCTCGGTACCAAAACATCCTCCCTCCCCCACCTCCAGCGCCCAGCCATTTCTGCTGCTTGTGGGCCCACACAGCACCTCCAGCCTGCCATTTTGCGTAGCTACATCATGAAGCTCCTCCAAGACCCTCTGTGTCATGCTGTGCTACTAGCCTCTCTTGCACCTCATCACTTCAGCTTCCCGCTGTCTGCTTCCTTGGCCTTGAGCCGGTGGCCACGTGCGTTAGAAAGACCCGCAATGTATTAACAGACCCACCACGTGACTTGGACCCAGCTCTCTGCACTTCTTTGTGGACTAATTTGCTACTGTATTCCTTTTCTCTATATAAACGTGCATATGTGATATATGATGTGTGTGTCTACATACATATAATTTATAATATATTATAATAATGTATTATTACATATATAATATAAAAGTATAATAACATATATATATAATAAGAGTCCTGGTTTTGTTTCTCTAGCGAACTCTGCCTAACCCAAGCTGAGAAATGGAACCGCAAATATTTTAAGTAGATGCTAAAAAGTAAAACAAATCAAGCAAACAAGAACTCCTATAGCATCAATGGATAATGTGCTTGATGATCCCATTAGTGGAATGGACATGGTTGGAGAAACTACAGGCTTAAGAATAACTCAGTATGGACTCTTTAAATTAAATTCAAAGGCAAAAGAAAGTAATAATTAAAATAGAAAAATGCTTTATAGTGTAACCTGCATAGGAGCAATTTAGTAGGAATAATCAGCACATCAAAAGACGTAAATAGAGATTGCAAAAGAAGAACGATTTGAAGTCATAATAGCCAGGACTTTCCCCAAATTAATGGCAGGCATCAAACTAGAGGTAAAGAGTTCAGAGATCACCAAGAGGTACTTGCAGGACACCAAAAACAAAGATCTCATCTGAAATATAAGTTGGAACATTAAAACAATAAAAACTAAAATATGTCAACCTGGTAAACAAACAAACAAAAACCTTACTATCGTGGGATCTGACGAAGAATATCAATTACTCCTTACTAGTACCAAGAAACTGAGAAGAAGCTAGAATGAAATTTTAAAGGGTTGAACTTGGTGACTAGTTTAGAATACTATTTTATATTGTGTGAAATTATCCTTCAAAGTGGAAAAAGCAGAACCGCAGTCGTGGAATCAGTTACGAGTCACAGAGAACCTAGACGACATAGAACTCTTCTTTAGCGTGTGTGTGATGAGCACGTTTTGAAGAGAGTAGAACAGCTCATCTTTAGCTTGCAGAACTGATGGTCATATTCACCTGACAGCTGGCAGTCTAAGCCTTAGCCCACTGCACCAGCATAACTTCTGAGGAGAACCAGAGATCAATAATCATTCAAATAAATGATGAGGGAACAGGGAATCCAGGGCACTAGACTGGAAAATAAGCAAGAATGCATTAAAGAGAATGTGTAAACACTATAACCAATCTCACTGAACAATTTGTGAAAATTGTCAAATGGTGTCCTGACTTTCTCTGTGGTTTCACCAGAAAGCTCAATAAAATATTATTTTTAAAAACCAAAGAAGAAATAAATGCTTTCTCACAAAGAGAAAGAGAATGCCAGGGGATCTCTACTGAAAGAATTTCTTCAGGGAAAAGGAAAAGTACAGGTGCTCACAAACAGTTTTGCTTAAAGACTGGAAGAGAAACATAAATGACGATAAGTTGACGTACATTTTTATTTATGATTTATCTAGTTAGAAATTAAAAATGAAAGATTACTTTAAGAAGTACAATGCAAATAGAGAGGGAGAGAACTTCTACCCAAATCCACAGCCGTCTAAGTTGACTAAGACGCATATAGTAAAATTGCTCCTTCATTTTTCTGGGACAGGACATATTTATGGCATCAGTGAATCTCTTCTTTCACATGTGGAGTAGCTAGAATGGTTAACTGCTTATCCCATGAAAACTTATCCCATCGAGTATTGCATATCGATATTATGTGTGCATGTGTGACTTTAGGTATGTTTCAAATGCAGTCTACAGATATAAAAAAAAGAAATGGTCTTTGCTCATCAGAAAATAATGAACCGATCAAAGGTGAAAGAGAAAATTGAAGCAGTCAAAGGAATTTTGTTAGACAAGTTAACTATGGATCTAGCACTTGATTGTGTAAAAATATTATATTCCTCGAAAGGTCTAAAAAATAACTTTTGCTATTAATATTATATTACAAGAATATGTGTCTAAGTTAGATATTGATGCCAATCCTTTTGCAGTCTCTGTATTCAGAGAAAGGCAAAGTTTTCTACTACTGTAAAGAGTTACAGACTCAGAAACCTGCAAGGGGCAATTCTATGTTGTCCTCTGGGATCACTAGGAGTCAAAAATGACTGGACAGTAGGGAGTACATTTTGTCTAAATTAAAAAAGTTAATGGCATTTATTTTCATCAGGAAATAGGTATTTATAGATGAAAACTTTCTGTTCCGGAGACAATAACGAAATAATGGGGTTAATAATCAAAATAAATATGTCAAGGACAATTGAGAATTTAGCACCAGAGCAAATAAGTTTGAATTTGAATGTCCTAAATCCAATGGCAGTTAGTTCTTTAAATTTCGATTTCCATTTAGTTTAAATTTTTGTATTGGAAAGCAAGTTTTAGGAGAAGCTAGAGTGATCTAAAAAATAGTAACAATCTACTAATGCTGTCAATCCAATAATGCTGGCCCTGGGTTGTGCAAGTTGTTATGCTTGGTCCTCACCACTAGGGTAAGGCTAGTTTCTAATCCACACAGCAGAGCCTAGAAAGAAGGGCCTACTGATCTGACGCGACAAATTCACAGCCTTGAAAATCATATGGAGTAGGTCTACTCTGCACGTAGGTCACCAGGAATCAAATTAACTTAATGGAAATAGTGTTGTGAATTATTAATAACAATTATATATAACATTTGATACTAATTAACCTTTTCAATTGACATATTCATTTTCAAATACCTAAACTTGAACCCTCTAATAAGTCTTTAATATATGTCAAATATGGCCATCCTATAGTCTTAACACACATTTCAATTTAAAATGAATAACACCAGAGTTGTACATACTTAAATTATTCTGTGTTTCTTGCTATGTTTATTTCTTTGTAGCATATAGTGTCCACTCCAGTATGACTCCTAATTATAATACTACCACTTTGGAAACAGAAGTTCAGATTTTTTAAAGTCATTTTATAACACTGAAATGCATTATGGCACATAGCAAAACTTAATTTATTTCATTTCATTTCAGGATCCAACTAGATGGCAGGTGGTCACGCTGATTGCAAATGTAAAACTCAGCCTGGATTGTGCAGTACAGGTGTCTCCTTTATTAGAATTAAGAAAAGAAAAGTATGCATGATATTAAATGACTCAGAGACCAATGCTGATATAATTACATATCTGTTCATAAAATATTTTATCATAGGTTGTAGTTACATAATCTGATGTCAATTTGCGACGGGGTGGAGTCTAGTCTGTCAATCAGGTTGCAGCTTGATGATCTCATTTGGAGGTGTCACAGAGATAAATAACTCAGTGGAGGCCAGATACACAGACTCTCTGCTTCGTCTCCCTGTGAGACATTCTTATTGACAAGCCACATGGAGCTATGCTGATGGCAGCCAGGACCTTGAAGTTGGAGGAACCAAGTGGAGACCCACAACAGCACTAAGATCTTTCCATCACCACTGTATCCATAAAACTTTCCAACCACTGGCCTGTGATCTCCCAGCATTCGGTGTCATTGCATGTGCTGCATGAGCCTGAAGAGGAATTTACAGACTGGTATTGGACATATGAGCTAATATGGTTAGAGACTTGATATGGACTAGGCTGGGATGTTTTCTCAATATACAATTGCTCTTTGATATAAAACTTCCTCTTACCCACTTAGGAGTGTCTATGAATTTGTTTCTCTAATCTACCCAAACTAACACATCATATAATATATATTTTCTGGTAAACTATTCTATATTTTTATTTTATTTTTTTCATGTATTTTGACATACATTTTCAGAGTCAGGGGCTATTTTCTCAAAATTCCTATGAATGCTATATTTCTAGTCTCCAAAATAGCATTTCTTATGCAACATAATGGCTTTAAGGGAGATGTAAATTTATTGAATCGATACCTAGCAGTAAACACAAGTTGACTTGTAATTAAAAATTCCATATACTCTTCAATGTGTGGAGAGTGTGATATATTAATGAATGAGGACTATTTTTTGACCACAATAGTTTAAGTTTTAAAATGAAGTTACTCCTCTACAGAAAATTGTGTATTTCATATTTATAGTCTGCATGAATCATATCACTATTTCTAATAATTCTAGGAAATAAACCTGTATAGTATGTACAAATAAACCTTCCATCATCCCACTTTCTCCTCGTGTTTCCTGTTTCTATTCCTCCTCCGTTCCGTTTCCAGCTGAACTTTGGGTAAATGCAGCCCGTTTGATCTCCAATGGTTGGTTAGTCAATGGTGTGTGTGCCTTGCCAGTGCTACTGTTCTCTCAGGCATCTCTGCTACTTGGCAAAGTAAATAGAGCCTTTGGTTGAGTTCATTGGCAGACCTGAAGGGTGACAATGGGTTATTGTCTTGGGATCCAAGAAATTTCTATCCAACCAGTAAACCTTTTGTAATTTTAGCTTTTTCCCCATATTTTTCTCCCACTCAACTTAGGACTTTCTAATGTTCTCCCTTTCCTAGAGTTATTAGTGGTTTAATTCTTCTGCTCTCAAGGTCAAGGAGACTGTTGTTTATGGGATCTAATTGTCTACTGGACTAATTCTTTTCATGTGTCTTTGACTTCTATCACCTTTTCCCCCTCTGGACAAGGATAGTTCATCATTGCACATTAGAGGGCCTCTCATGAGCTTTTAGATCCTTAAGCACTACCCAACGAATTAGGATGGAAAACATTTCCTTTGTGAGCTGTTGTGGCAACTGAGCGTGGTGCTCCTAAGACCGTGGTCCTGAGTTTCTAAGGCCAGTAACTTATTCCTTCAAGGTGTTTGGTTACGTCTAAATGGTTTTCAAAATCTCCTGTAGGCTCTACCACATTCTTGGCATTTGCAGAAAAGATGAATACATATGTCCAAATATCTCCTGCCAACTTTATGTCTAATATTGTGTCTGTACTCCTATTTTAGTTCCCACATCCATTCAGCCTTCATATATCCCTACATCTCCTTGCAATCACTGTTCTTGCAATATTATATATAACAATAATTAACTTGTTGTTTTTAAATAGCAATTTTGAAGATTTCTATAGTAAAATTAATAAATAATGCTGTAAAGCAACATTAAATATTTCTCAAGTAGGCTGAACTACATAGTTTTTAATACTATACATTTCAATAATTCTAAGAAATAAACCTGTACATTACCTTTCTGAAAAGAGACTGAACATTTAGCCTGGACTCTTTGCATTTATATATAGCCTGCTTCACATTCACTAAGAACTCGTTGACACCTCAGATCTTAAATAATGTGTTCTGGAAGAAATTGATAAAAATACCATTCATTAAGGTGATGTAGGTGCATTTATACACATCAGAACTGCATAATAGTAAGTGTAGTCTTTTAAAATTCTTATAGAAGAAACATTTGGAAAATAATTTAAAATTGTTAAAGATCAATTATATTTTTAAAGCACCAGGATATCCTGCTATCTAAAAACACATAATTATAGTATTTATGGTGTGTTTCATGCCTTTTTGATGTATATGTATATATTCATTTATACAATGTTATATTCATCATTATTACTGTGTATCAAAACCATAAATCGCACTATTAAAAATATGTACCAGAATATTTATGTTATTCTTCAAATTACAATGATTCTACTTTCCAGTTAAAATAATGCTACAATGGTTTAATTTTTAATTGAAAAGTTATATTTTTATTCCAGCATTGCTGATAATTTACTAACTATACATATAGTAAAATATTTTTCAAACTTAAGAAAATATGAATATATCATTGTCACATTAGAAGAAAAATATAGCAATATATTTATAACATTTGAAAGAAATTTTATAAAATTAATCTCTGACACTTGTAGAAAAGTCAAGTTTTTTTCATTAGAGTTATATTAAATTGTTATCCCAATGTTATCTAAAAGCGCTCAAAACCCCCAGAAAATCCACTGCTGTGGAATCCTGGTTCATAGCACCTACTTGTGCAAATTAAAAAACTGAATCATAGATCTCTGAATGGTATTGTATTTCAAGTGCATTATACATTTTGTTATTAAAACTGAAACAAATGATGAGAGCCACTAGGAAGCCTCATCGTTCTCTTGTTGAGTGAGCTGCTGCTGCTTCTAATTATTGACCTTGTTGTTAGCAGCCTAATGTGCAAACCGCGACATCACTAGAGAACACCTGAAGATGTTCTCTCATGATTCGGGAGCACTTTTTAAAGTCTATACATTCAGATTTCTTTTCGTTGTTCTCGTTTCATTTTAATGGCATCCGGATATTATTCTTAAAACACACACATATAATCTCGTTGATAGATACAAACAAGCACCTTATTTTCCATTACTCCAATCTTTCCAATGTATACCAGTGAGAGAAAGAAAATATGCATTTTCTTTTATCGACTATATATCTCACAACAAGTTTTACTAGTAAATTTTGCTTCTTTATTATATCATGTAGAATATTATTTATCTCTTTAAGTTGTGTGGCATTGGTGAATTCCATTGGAATTTCTATTTTTTGTACGTCTGGGATGACTAGAGAAACAAATTCATAGACACTCGTGTATAAGAAAGAGCTTTATATACAGGAGCAAATGAATATTGAGAAAACATCCCAGGGCAGTCCAGATCAAGTCCTTAAGTCCGATATTAGCCCTTATGTCCGATACCAATCTATAAATTCCTCTTCAGACTCATGAAGCATATGAAATGGTGCCAAATGCAGGAAAACCACAGGCCAGTGGTTGGCAATACTTGTGGATCCAGCGGCATTGGAAGCATCTCAGTGCTGGCAGAGATCTCCACGTGGCTCCTTCAGCTCCTGGGCTCTAGTGTAACTCCTCCATGTGTCTTCCTGACAGGGATGTTTTGTGGGGATTTACTTGTGTCCTGCCTCCAGCAAGCTATTTATCTCCTTAGTTCATCCAAATGAGGTCATCACGCTTAGACCTGATTGGCAGAATAAACTCCACCCCTTCACTCTTACGTCTCAAATTGACAACAGATTATGTAACTACCACATATTTACAATGATCTAAATTGTCCATAAAATAGTACAATATTACTTTAGCCCAAATCTATAATTTTATTATGGTTTTCTTTGTTAACAGAGTCATTGAATTGGTTAAAATGTTAGTAAGTCAGTCTACGTGTGTTGTTGTTATTGTTAGGTGTGGCTGGCTCATTTCTCACTGGAAGTGATCGTGTGTATAACAGAATGCAACACTACCAGGCCCTCCTCCGTCCTCAATTTTATTGTTATGTTTGAGTCTCTGGCTGCATCTACTGTGTCAATCCATCTCCTAGCAGGTCTTTCTCTTTTTCAATGCCTCTTTGCTTTACGAAGCATGATGTCCTTTGCCAGGGACTGGTCTTTCCTCATGACACGTCCAAAGTATATGCGACAAAGTCACACCATCCTTGCTTCCAAGAAGCATTCTGGCTGTACTTTTTCCAAAATAGATTTCTTTCTTTAGGAATTCTATGGTACTTTCAGTATTCTTCACTAGCACCACCACCATAATTGAAATAATTAAGGCATTAATTATTTAATTACCAACTTTCACATGCATATATTGTTTCACAAATAGATTGCTTGAAAATATGACTTGTGAGTTTCATAAATGTTCCCTTCATCTTGAAACATAGCCATAATATGCCTCAGTATTGAGGTATGAGGAAATTTGTCTCATGTACTTTGAGTAAGTTAAATAATATTACTAGTGTGAAAGGAATGCTATTGATTTAGTAAGTATAGTTTTTGGAGCCAGATTACTTGTATTATACCTAGTATATACCTCTGTGATCAGAGTTAGAGCTATTTAGAGGTATAATAAAAGTAGCTATAACTTTTTGATGTTACACTAAGATGTGAATAAATTAATATAGGAAAAGTTTTCAAAGAGCACTTTGCATAATGTAAAATAACCAATAAATGGCACACTGGCATTAGTAGTATTATAGAATTATATTCATAAACTACCACATAATAATTGGCATATATAAGATGAAATTGTATAATTAAACAAAACATGCCTTTGAAATATGGTTTTGGTAAACAATATTGAATACAATGGATGAACAAATAAATCATTCTTGAAGTAAGTACAGCCAAAATGTGCCTCAGAGCTGAGAAAGGAGAGACTTTGTCTCATGTACTTTTGGTATATTCTCAGGAGGGACAGTCCCTGGAGAAGGACATACTATTTGATAGAGTGGTGTGTCAGTTTAATAAGGGAAAACCCTTGCCAAAATAAACACCATTCATTCAACAATGGGCTTCAACATAATATCACTATTTAGGATGGGACAGGATTGAACATTGTTTCCTTTTTCTCCATTTATGTGACCATCAGAATCAACTCAGTGGCACCTAACAACAACAACAACAACAACAAAGCCAGAATAATTGGAATCAAATATTTGATTTGTGGATTTGTTTGTCTTCTTCTCAATAGGTCTCTTTGAGGATATATTTGAACAAGAAATATATCCCTATAGTATATCAGAAATGAATGTTTTATATATTGCATTGTTCCATGATAACATACATATCAATTGCCTATTTGTAATACTTAATCTAAATTTAAGGAACCCTGGTGGTTGAGTTGTTAAGCGATTGATCATTAATCACAAGGTTGGCTGTGAAAGCCACCGGCTGCTCTGTGGTAGAAAGAACTCACCACTCTTCTCCCATAAAAATCATGGCTTAAGAAGTCTCATAAGGCAGGCCTATTCTGTCCTTTTCTGTCACAAGGTTCAAGATTTACTCATTGACACACAAATCCAAATTTACTGTCTCATTGCTTGATTTATTATCTCACCATTTCTAAAAAGACTTAATAATATTTTATACCATTTATCAAGATCAACAAGAATTCTTAAGAAGGAGAATCAATGTTTTAAAGGAATGCATTAAAAATAGAGAAAAGTCACAACTTTTGACAGACCAGATATGAATTCTCATTCATGATTAGATGATATGCTCTAATCTTAAAAGCTTGTCTCCCCACCCAATTATCCTATTGAATGCTCTTTTGTAATCCCTTGTTTTAATGTCTGTATGATAAGGTTGCTTTATGAAAATTAATAAAATATTTAGTTATCTCCTCTTATTATGTTAATTTAATTTTTTGAAATGGTAAACAAAGCAAAGCTTTGCAGTTATAGGAAACAAAGAAAGTTGCTAACTCATTAATGAATATTTGGGTGACCTTATAAATGTTTGAGTCTCAAGTCAGGTGAAAAGAATACTCATTTTTTAAGATAGCAATCACATAAATAGGGTGAAAATGTGTCAATAGTGTTAACTTTATTTTTTGTAATAAAAAGAATTCACACTTCATTAAAATAGTCTCTTTCTTTTCGTGTTTTAAGAAAGTAATTATAAAGAGGAAAATTAAACTAGCTTTTATTTTGGCTTTATTCTCTATAATTGACATACATTTATATCTCACATTTTATTTTATTCTTAATGCTAAATTTATGTAAGTGTACATTTAACTAAAATAAATTCTCAAAGGCTATGAGAAATTAATGATCCACTGACAATTTAGTAATTATAAAAGGGTTGTCACCACTTGATTTGGTGTCTAGCTGATGCAGATAATTTGTGAGAATAGAAAACTTTGTAAATGCATTTGGATCTAAATCATTATATGTAGATAATAGGCTTAATTATATATATACGTTTAGAAAAATAAAATTCCACTGACTGACCTCCTGGGAAATGAGGCTACTTTGTGAAGCTCTTCTGTTGCTAGTCTTCTACCCACACAATTATTGGACGGGTGCCTGCAACTAGGTGATGTGACTACAATGCGGGGATTGGTTCATTTTGCCATTCTGTGGAATATAAGTGGGCTGTCTTAGAAGCAGGAATGGAGAATCCATGATGACCAAGGAAGGTGAGCAAGAGTGAGGCATGTCTTAGCTCTGTTGGCAGAGAAGCTGCAGGGGAGCAGCACAGAGATTATGAGACAGAGCAGTGGGCATCCTAATCCACAAGTGTAATGCTAAATGCTACCTCTGAGCAAGAGGATGTCTTGCACAATGGGATGCCCTTTGGGGATTTGTTAGTGTTAAACATCTTTCTAACACTTTCCCGAGCAGGAAAGAGACCAATTGGCTGCTTGACTGATGCTCAGGAACAGAGAGGTGCTTCTGTGGGTTTGGCTGAAACGAGGTGCTGCAGAGTCCAGAGCTGTAGCCTCTACTTTTCTGATCCTAACTTGATGCAACATAACCAAAAGTCTAAACTCTGCCATCAAGTCGATGTTGACTCATAGCGACCCAATAGAAAAGAGTAGGACTCATAGCAACCCTATAGGATAAGGTAAACCTGCCCTGTGTGTTTCCTAAATTATAACCGTTTAAGACAGTATAGAATGGCCCGTCTTTGTCCTGTAGAATGGCTAGTGATTTCAAAATGCAGACCTTTAGGATCACAGCCCAAAGCATAACCACTACATCACCAGGACTCCCTGTGATGTAATTTAAGTACCATAATAATCTCTGTACTCTTGAATATTGTCAGTGAGTTGTGTGACCATATCAAAGGATTATAAAACTATCAGAGAAGTAGAGTGCCATGAGACAGTTGATTGACTTCAGAATTAGATCAAGAATTGCTGATGGCAGCACATTGGATCTCTTTCTGATATTGTTTGACAGATGCTGAGTTGGATTCTCCTTCCCTATGGGTAGCTATTTGTTTTTTTTTACAATGTTCTATACCGAATATTGGGTTTGATGATTGCTAGATGCATGGAGACACGCCAAAAAAGCATTCCTGTTAGGGGTCCAGTTCATGGATGCATGAATATATTACAAATAGAACGCTTTTAAACATCTCTGCAGTGTATATAGTAAGTGCAGACGAGTTCTCTTAGTAATATAATTGTCTTTGTATAGTTAGGGTGTTGTCAAGGTGAATTTTGAGAGAATCTACTGGACTAATTAAACTTAAGGCAGATAGGCCAGATTAGATTAGAAGGTTATAAGTGATTTTGTGGATTCCCAAGAAGTAATCTTGACAAGGAGTAATCTTGACAGATTTTCTTTAAGGCCATGGAATGATGGGAATTATTATGCAGAAGATTAAAAAAATTAAACTGCTTTTGTGAGAAAAAGGTGATGAATGTTGTGCTGAAGATTCTTCTTTTTTTGTATCTGCTTATTCTTTGAGGTGAGCAAGGGTAGCCCTATAAGAAATTAATTGGGGATACTTAACCCCATTCAGGTTACCGCCCTATCCCCTTCAAACTTCTTATTTAACACTCAAATAACATATAAAAAGAACACTCTTTGAGTCCCTTAAAGACGCCAGAACAGCCAATTTGAAGCAATGTATATTGAAGAGCATAGCATTCTTCCAGTAAAGGTTGGAGAAATGGAAACATCATCTTCAGAGGTTAATAGATTGGATGGAGGATCTTTGGGAAATAAAATCTTTGCAGTATGACATTTTGGTTTTTAAGAGGATGCTATAATTTTGTAGCAACATGTTTTGACTATGTGCTCATATGTTTTTAGGTGCCACCAAGTTGTTTCTTAGTCATAGGGAGTTGCCGACTCCTTATGTGCACTATGAAAAATAAATGATCCTGCACCATCCTCATGATCGTTCTTATGTTTGAGCCCATTGTTGTAGCCACGGGTCAATCCATCTCCTGGAGGCGCTTCCTCTTTTTCAGTAGTCCTCTACTACATCAAGCATGTCTTTCCCTGGGGACTGCTTTCTCCTAATAGCATGTTCAAAATAGGTAAGAGACATTCTTGTCATTCTTGCTTCTAGGGAGCATACAGGCTGGTTTATTCTTTCTGCAATTCATGGTACATCCAATATTTGTAATAGTTAGGTTTATTGTGTCAACCTGGCTAATAGGAGCATGTGGGATTAATCAACTTGCATTTTGATTGGAGGGCAAAGAGAACAGTGGCTCTGCAAGGCCTGCCCCCTTCTCTATTGCTCTCTGGTGATTGAGCACATGCTGGAGCTTGCTGCTGCTTAGATAGTTCTCTGCCTCAACCTGTGAGTTACACTACCTATGAGCCAAGCCAACCCATTGATCTTGTTGCCAGAGCTTGGGGCTCCTTCAAGATTTGCCTCACCACGATGCGGGTGCATACATCACTTGAGCATGAAGCTGGTTGATCCTGTCACCTTGCATTGCTTGCAGTCAATATCCCAGGCCAGCTTTGCTAAGCTCCCAAGCTTACTGACTGTTGGTGACCCACCCTACTGTTTGCTGCCTGTGGGCAGAATCTGCTTGCCTTGCCTGAGGGAGGACTCTACTGTCTGCTTCCTTGACTTTGGATCTGGCAGCCCACGTGCATTGAAGGACTTCCAGCATATTAACTGTTCCACAGAACTGAGTTGAACTGACCCCTCTGTAATCATAAGTGTCCTGGTTTTATTTCTCTAGAGAACCCTGCTTAACACAATATTCCCCACCAAAGTCATAATTCAAACGCCTCTACTCTTTTTCAGTCTTTCATATTCATTTTCCAACTTTCCCATTCATGTGATGCAATTGAAAATACTACGGCTTGGTTTAGATGTATCTTAGTCCTCAAAGCATCATACTTGCTTTTTAACACTTTAAAGAGGGCTTGTACAGTGGAATACCCAATGCAATTCATTGTTCGATGTTCCCATGAGCATTGATTATGGATTCAAGCAAGACAATGACTATGTACAATTCCTGTATTTTTCACTTAATTCTACTGAAGAGATACTTGTTTCCATTGTTATCATTGAATATTTTTTAAATTAGTTTTGGACCACATATTTAAGTAACATTTTCTGTCATCAATTAAAAATATAGAATTTTAATATCAATTCTTATCACAATGACTTATAAATGACTTATCACAATGACACTATGATTTTTATGGATCTTTACTATGATGATTTTTGGTTAAATATTTGGTTAAAATATTATGTTTTGTCTCAGGTGAAATTAATTAATTTAATTAATTAATTCATATCGATATAACATTTTGATATATTCCTGGATAACATTTGTTCCTATATCAAGTACACACAGTTATTTCACACATACCCCAGAGGGGTTTAGAAAATTAAATTCTTCCTCAAAAAATTGTTAGCTTAAAAATTTCCATATGAGCTAATACCCATCATCAAGTCAATATGTGAGAAAACACACATATTTGTATTTATTTGTCTGTCAGTCAAAAACCTTGATTTATTTGCTCGTTTAATTAAATAAATGCTCTCTTTCCTTAAAGGTTTCAGGGCTGTGTGGCCTTTATATAGCACTCACTTGGTATAACCCCAGGCAAATTTTGCTGCTTGGATTGAAGCTATACTTGGTTAATGAGGCTTGAATTTTGAGGGGAGAAGGGAGAGTTTGACAGAGAGTGAGGAATAGCATTATCAAGCAGGATCCCATTTGTATTTTCAAAATCATATGTAAGTTCCTCTTTTGGTTGATGCTGAGCAAGAGCAACACGGAATGGTTATTCTGGGATATGTAGTTACCACAGTAACTAAGTTAACAATGCATTTCAGCAATGTGACATTCCAGCAAATTTGACATGCAAACACAGATTTCTAACTATATTTAACTATTGAATAAAATATGGTAATAAAATCATATTTCTGTTTAATATGGTATGGATATCCTACATCCAAATAAAAGTTTGACAATCTTCTTTGTACTATTATAAACAAAAATCACACAGGTCATTTTATAGACTTTGGATGATGTTCATTCTTCTTCAAGCTAGTCCATACCTAATGATCCCAACGGGCAAAGAGAGAAGAGGCTATGGGAAGAAGCTAACTGACGGACTTCTACAGAAAGTCCTGTGATTATCTCTGTGTTCATCAGAATTCTCTTCTGTTGAAGTTTTTTCTTCTTTTTTTTTTAGTTTGTATCATTATGGGACAAAATTGTCTCTCCTGCCTATTTATGTATATTAACAGTGCTATATAAAAGCCTGTTCCTTAGTTCACCTTTTCAGTAGTTGTCATTTACAGATACCTGTGTCCTTGCTCATAAATTATTCTAGCTACATACTTTAGACTTATAGCCTTCAAGGAAAAATGAAAAAGATAAATTCACTTTTAAAACCCTGTCTTCTAGGAGAACATTGTCTAGTTTTGTCAGATGAATATTATTTGTTTCCCAAATATCCTGCATGTTCCTACCAGCCTTTGAAAGGATTGATTTGAGATTTCTTCAGAGAACTCGTACCTACTCTGCTGAATATTTCTTTAGCATTCACATCTCTGTCAGAATGAATTCCTATAATAAATCTTCATCCCACAGTAGTCAATCGTTCTTCTCTGAATTAACCTTCAGTAAGACCTACATTTTTAGTAATCTGTATTCAGCAATTATCCTTTTCTAAAATAAATGTTCCCAATGGTGATAGGATACCAATATTACTGGAAGGTGTTCAAATATTGATTATAATTATAATTTTCCAATAATGCCTCTTAAATGCTTTTACAAGAATCTGAGCCATTTATGAAAGCAAAAACATACTAACAACTCTTAGGAAGATGCACAGATACATTTTTAAATGTTGCACACTAAAAGTAGTCCCCATGCAAGCACTTAGTAGCATTTATTAAAATTAATACCTAATGGAGTGCTAGCAATAATTCTATTTATGATGTCACAAATAAAAGACACAGAAATTAAATAGTCTCTATTCTTTTGTTCATATTGGACACAATGTTGCTCTTCTGCAGAATGTCTGCTCCATCCTCCATTCCATATATAGTAATATAAGTGTTTTTTTCTTGTTTTCTGATCCAAACTTAGACTTTGTCAGCACACATGTCAGTATACCTCTGTGTGTGTGTGTGTCTCAAAACTAGTGATTCATTACTTTTGTCAATTATCATTGGGCCAGCTCCAACTCACAGTGACCAAATATTTGACAGAACAAAATAACTAGCAACTTGTTCTTAAAATCATGGTAAGCAAAATATGAAAGAAATGATAAAATAATAAAATGGATTTAAAGCTTTGTGCTATTATCTGGGCAAAAATAAGTATTAAATGATTATCAAAAAACTTCAATAAATATTGTCTCTTACACAAATTTGTGCTATCATTTGTGCCATTAATTAACTAGCTCCTGAGTTATCAGATACATGTGTCCTGTTATGCCAAGGTATTTTATTTTGTTTTGATATTTAGCACATATGCACTGATCTAGAGTTAATTGTGAAATTAGACAGATTTTTCCCAGTAGAGCTAAATTAGATATAATCCTGTAATTGTTCTCAGAGATGGATTATTTAATTAACTCCGGACATTTAGTTGTCAGAAGTCTAACAAAAACACTGCAAAATAATAATAACCTATATCCCCTCTTTTCTCGCTTCCAAGTGAGATGCACTCATTTTAATATACATTATACATTTATTCCATTTAAAATCACAATTTGCTTAGTCCAGAGCTCACTATTTATGCAATGGTTATTTATTATAGATGAATAATGCATATTTTTCATAGACTGGATTTTTTCTTTATCAGTTTGATTAAAGAGTTAAAAATATATGAAACTTTTTTTCTGTACTCATTGTCAATGCATTTTTTGTACCTAAAACTATACTTTAAATATATTGGTTTAGATATTTTATTAGTTACATTTTCTTTCAAATTTATACATAGATTTTTAAAAAGAACTACTGTGTTAGGCTGAATAAGCTAGGCTGGGTTTTCTAGAAAAGAAAATTCAGTGACATGTATGTATATAAAAACAGAAGTTTATGCAAAAGCAAAATGGCTGATATAGTTATAGAAGTGGTTGAGTTTGGTTGTCAGATATGATATTGGAGGTTTTTCACGGATGCGTAGGGTTGGGAAGCGGTGAGATCAGTGATTGATAAAGGCAGAAATGGATCAGATGTTGTGGCAGACCTTGAATAGATCCCAGGATCCAGAGGCAACATTGAAGGTTGCAGGCACGCGAACCAAGAGACTAGCTGCAAGAGCCACAACAGTTGAAGAAAGGAAGGAAAAGGAACATTCTCCACAGCAACTCTTGTAGCTTTCAAAATAATCCACACATCCACGGAGATACTGGGAGGCTGTAAACTGCATGGTATGGAAGAGGACTTATTGCAAATGCATGGAAAATCCCGGCCAGGCCAAGTTAACACAAAATCTAAGTATCATAGTCCACCCTTTGTCAACATGGCATCTATACATATTTCCTTTAGCCATATATCATCTTCAAACAAAGACAACAATAAAAGAATCCATGTGCCTAACATGATATTATTGGCGTCGTCTTGCCAATAAGCCAATTTTGACTCAGAGGACCATGCTATGGGTTTCCAGGATTTTAAATGTCTCCAGGATTAGAAAGCCCAGTTTGTTCTACCACAGAGCTGCTGGTGGTTTTGAACTGCTGACCATGAGGATTGCAGCCTAACCCCTAACCACCACACTACCAGGGCTCTTCACACTACAGGCACAGTGATTATTCATTGGACTGCTAACTGCAAGGTCAGTAGTTCGAAACTACCAGCTGCTCTGAGGGAGAAAGGAAGACGGGGCTTTCTAATCTTGCGATGTGTTACAGTCTCAAACACTCACAAAGGCAGTTCTACTCTGGCCTATAGGGTCACTATGCTTTAGAGTAGACTTGATGGCAGTGAGAAAACTTAATACAAATAATGTTTACCGATGAAAATTCAGTAACCCCATTTATATCTTGTATTTTGTAATGAACAGGAAAAAATATCCAGGACAGACATACAAAGAGGAGATAAAACTGGTGATTACAAGACTCATTTCTGCAACTGATTATATTGCTGTAGCTGGTATTTTGAACAACCATTTCCTCTAACTACCCATTCCATATTCTCCTTACTCTCAACAAGCACTTCAGCTTATTTTGCTTCTTTATTTAGTGAGGTTAAACAAACCTTGATTCCTGAAGAACTGGGCTATTCGTAGTCAGGTCTGGTTGCTATAGTTTATCATTTACTTTAATCACAAGATATGGTAGTACTAAGAGATGGCCTAAGGAATCTCCTGCATTCCAGGTATATTCGTCTTTATTTCTATTACATAATATCAATCTAATTTCCTCTTGGCAATCGTGATCACTCACACCACTCAATACCGTTGCACTCTTGTTTGCCTGTTGATCCGGAGGCATGAGGAGGCCAGAGAAGCCAGGAAGCATTCATAACTGCTAGTCAATGAATTCAGCGCTGTGTCTCCAATGGAAGTGTTCTTCCCTTTGAAACTGAGACCTCCAATCCTTAAGAGCATAGTATTGCAGGGACAGGAATTCAAAATGCTGCTAAGTGAGATCTCGCAGTAATATTTGGTAATGCCACTATCATTTCCACTGATTGCTTCATGGACCATTGAATCATGGCCATTGGAGAAACTATGTATATGCAACCTGGGGTTGTAATTGGGTCTTTAGAAAGCCTTTCACTCATTCTATGAAGCCAACTGATCCACAACTATATGGAACATGGTAAGACCAGTGGATACCATGATCATGAGCCCATTGACACATTTCATTTGCTCTAGAGTGAATCACTGGACCCTAGGAGTTGTGGTGTGGGATGTCAGGCCAATCAATAAGACATTCCATAAGTCCACAAATAGTGATTTTGGCAAAAGCATTTCATGCAAAGAAGGCAAAAAATCCCTATGCAACATCACATGCAGGGAATGGAATTCCAGGCCCAGTGTGTCTATTCCATTAAAAACACACACACAAAAACTGTGCCCTTTTAATGATCAACTTTGTCTTATGTAGTTAACTTGCCACAGAGTTGCTGGTTGATCTTTCCAAGGAATTAGTCCCATATCTTGGACTTAGTGTTGGTCTCTACTGCTGGCAAATAAGTTCATGTTCCCGAACCCATGCACACCACCATCCCGTCCACCATGGGTACTTGGTCCATTCGCTTATTGGACACAGATCTCATCCCCACAACTCCTGGTCAGTACTCATGCTCCTTTCAAGTCCCTGAGCATCTAGACAAAACACTGACCACAGCCCAGGTGAGGTAGTTAGTTTATTGTTCCTTTCTAGGCTTATTGTAGCTTTCTAGGCTCACTTCCTACAGGGCATCCCCAAGGAGAAGCTTCATGGACCTACCCCGATGCAGCCCTGGGTGCTGGAGCAGCCGTGTGGAGACCCCTGCCAGCGCTGAGATGCTCACATACTCACTGATTCGGGTTTCCTCCTATAGTCTGTGTCATAGTGTGTGTTTTGTGAGATGGAGGAAGACTTTGTGGATTGGTGTGAGACATATTGTGGGCTTGGGAAGCACTGGATTGGGATGTTTTCTTGATGCGCACTTAACCTTTATATAAAACTCTCTCTTATACATGAGTTTCTACGGATTTGTTTCTCTAAAGTACCCAGACTAACACACCAGGAATCAGCATACCATCTTATATCTGGCTATTTCTCTTCCCAAGTAAAATGAATAGTCAGATATACTGCTCGCAGTATTGCTCATCCAGAGGATTTAACTTCACCGCTCCTTTGGGGAGTTTCCAGGATTGTTAGAGTGCTGATGTTGTCTGCTATCAAATATTTCCGGCATCCCCTGCAGAATAATCTCTAAACTAAGAATGAGTTTTCTCTTCTTCAGTCTGAGGCCATAGGTGTAGGCTGAGAAGACAGCACTCCTAACAGGAGTGGGGAATTCTTTACACAATGTACTTGTACCTTCTTGTCTGACTCTAATCCACTTTCATATATACTACTTCCACCAGTGATGGAGTGCTGCACTACATATCCAACGTTATTTACCCTGCGGGTCAGACAACACCCAATTAATGATGGGTAACTCAGGCAGCATGGTGATTTTCTGGCTTATGATATGACATTCAGTACCCAATAAGGACCTGAAATAAGCCAAAAGCTGTTTCTCAACAGGGGAGTGGTTGTTTACAAAGTATGGACGAATTTTGCTCTAAAATAGGGCTCTGCACTATGACTCACCAATGGAGACCTACCAAATGATTGGTGTGAACACAAATATGAGTTTTAGAAGAATCAAATTGCCTGCAATCGTAAAGAAAGAAGAGTCACCAGCAAATCATGTAGGAAACCCCTTCCTAAAGGGGTGGAGGCAGCAGATGCACCAGAGGCCAAAGCCGGAGGAGGTCAGACTTTACCTCCACGTAGTTTCCTTTTATTCCGTTCACCCACACCAAAAAATCAAACTCCTTGTCATGCAGTTTAGGATGACTCACAGTGACCCTAAGGAACTGACCCTCTGAGTTTCTGAGGTGGTAACTCTTTACAGTAGGAGAACAGCATACCATTCTCCCATGGATGGGTGGACACAATGTCTGGAAATACGGGCTTAGACATAAGAAAAATTATGTAGCACAGGACCAGAGGTGGTTGGATCTGTTATATATAAGGTCCCTGTGAGTTGGAATTGATTCAACAACACCTAAGAACAACTCAAACACTTAAATGAATAGGTTACATTAAAGGAAAAAGCAACTTAACAAAAATCCTAATCAGTCTTTGAAGTAAGAGTCAGGATTTTATTCAGAAACAAGAAAGAAAAATAAAGGGTACATTTAAATGCAGGCAGAATGTAGGCCCTGAACGAAGTGATGTCTCAAATAAGAGTTGATCTAATAAAGACAGATATTGTCTGTGGAACAAACAAATTATCATACAATCGCCTGACGTGTTAGTCTTTGACTCTCCCTAGGAGGATGGGTTCAAGGCAAGGAATGGACTTTTATTGGATAATTGGGTTGAGAGGTGTCTATTGATCAATAGAGAAACTAATCACAGAGGCTTCAGATGGGTTCATAAGCATCAGTTTAAACAACTTTAACTAGTTTTCTCAAAAAACCTTAGATTGCAATTTTGATATCAAGACTTTATCTCCCAGAAATAACTTGTTCATCTTCCCAACTCAGTAAATTGCCCATTTTTTTTTCATATATTCTCCTGAATGAACCAGAATAGGCTAACACTGTGCTATGAGGATAAAACATCTCTCAAAATATTCGTAATAAAACTCTAGTAATGCAACTGAATAAAGCATAAGCCTCATTGTCACAGTGTTACATAGTCTATGTAAGACCTGATTACTCTTTAGGGTGCTGTTTTGTGGGCCTTGGACCACCAATCTAGACTGCTTTACACTTGGGATTTTGCCAAATCAGCACATGCTTTTTAATAACTGAGGAAGGAGTTGAGGAGAATAGGGGTTTACAATCTGACGATTAAATGTGTGGGGCATGAAATTGTACAGGGCCTTTGCTTTCACAAAGAATGTCTAAGAACTACTTGCTCAGCTCATGTTA
>NW_022111301.1:1310544-1328612 GCF_000313985.2 Echinops telfairi | reverse complement strand
TTTTGTAATATAACCATTTCATATTGGTTATGTAAGTTGGGAACGCAATTACATAAACATCTATGGGTGTGAATTTTTAGTCTAATATAACAAGTTGTTATTATTACATAATTGTTGATGATATTTATTGTTTTACTCACTAATGCTACAATGATAGGTCATTTGCCCTTGTTGCCTTCAGTATGGCAACAATTAACATTATTTGTTACTTATATATACACAGATTTCCCCCCTAACTTGCATAAACTGAAATACTTAACGTGGATACATTCATTCCTCCAATGTGCAGTAAATCTAGTCCTATAATCATTTTGAGATTTGTTGAGACTTGACTCAGAACTGTAGAATTATAAATCTTATCAGCGATCCTATAAATCTCTACAGAGATCATATAAATTTTCTACAAAGACATTGGGGTTGCCTCATACTGTGCCATGGATAGGACCCGGGGCAATTACTATTTTTGAATTTTAAAATATTCACAAGTAAAACAGGATTATCAATTTTTCTATTGAATGATAAAATGCATGATCAAACACAATAGCCATGGCAAAGAGTATTATGAAATTCAAACCCTAATATTTAATTGAAATTCACAGAAATACAAATAATATATCAGAAAATCTCTGATGTATCTAGTAAAGCAAAGCAAAGCTATTTGGCTACAATGCTATGTGGTGAACTTAAATTTACATACTTATTAAATCAAGGAGAAGAGTGATGATTTTTATAATTCCAAGTGAAATAAAATACATTCAGAATATTAGGCATAATTGTATTTAAATCTTCTTTTAAACAGAACCTCCTGGTGTTGCTGTGGCATAGTTTACTTAGATAAAAGTTTTCTTGGCTAAGAACATGATGTTATTCTCCTGGTTCTATGTGCCATTTATATGATAAGGAGAGCACCTTTTTTACTGACACACGACAAGCACTGGAAATTAGCTTTGTAAAGCTCAATATGTTAAAAAGAACTTGTCAAAAGCAAAACAAATAAACACCCACAAATATAACTACAACAATAAACAATCAGTAGTGTTCTATTTTTTTCCAGGCTTTTTTATTTTCTCAGGAACAAAGTTATGGAAAAGCTTAAATACTTATTTGAAAGATGAAATTCCCTGCTACATTGCTTCTAAGGCACTAATTCAAAGTCTTTTAAGCATTAATTATGTAAGAGACATAAGGGCTATTTTGAAAATCATAGGCACATGATACGCATTTTTATAAAACATAATTTGTGATTCATGCAGAAAGGTGAATTCTCCTTAAAATGCACACATGACAGGTTTATTCTAAACGAAATGTATTTAAAGTTGTTTCTGTGATCAGTAGATGGTTTCAGACAAGTGCGTTCAGCGTTACTCTTGTATTCAAGTCTTTAGGGTGATTTCAGAAAACAAGATCAATGGTGCTCGATGAGGATCTATTGGCCAATTGCATTCAAGGCAGACAAATCAGTTCAGAAGATTATGACAAACATTTTATGGTATGCCCAAAAGAGAATCTGGGTAGGTTTTCTGGAAGGCTTCAGGCCATTGGCAGAGTCTTAATAGGAAAAAAATTTAAGAATTGTGCAAACAGCTCTGGGGAGAAAACTGTTTGGGATATTTGAAGATGGATCCCCCCCACCCCCACCCCCGCCATCCCAACAGTACATCTGCTCATTCTTGAATGTTCACAAAGCCTGTCTGAAGAGGATTTTCTTGGTAAATGTGAACCTTACTTTACACCCCTTATCTTACCCCTTCAGACTTCTTCTTGTTCTTCAAACTCAAGAACAGTCAGAAAGAACCAGATTGGAGCCCCTTTCTGGCATCCGAGTTACTGCTTATGAGTGGGTTAAATCACAGTTGTCGTTGTTGTTGAGTACTGTCAAGTTTGTTCTACCTCAGAGGGACCCTATATACAATAGAAAGCAGCACCGCTGGATCCTGGGCCCGCCTCACAATGCCTCCTATGCTTGGGTCCATTGCTGGAGCCACTGGGTCCTTGCGTCACATCAAGGGCCTTCCTCTTTGTCACTGTCCCTCCACTTCCCCAAGTATGATGCCCTTCTCCAGAGACCAGTGTAAACCACAGAGCACAGAACCATTCAAGTGAGTGTTAGAGGTGGAAGCCCTGACTTCAGAAGAGACTGACCTAGAAGGAGGATATGTTGAGAAACAGTAGCCTCACATTGATACATTTTTGTTTCATACATATTTTTATAACTTTGTAGCAAGACATTTTCATTTACCTTTGTAAAATAATTCTTAGGGTTACACAAAACAATCCACACATGTAATCTTTGCCATAGGGAGAAAGTGCACCATCTTGGAAACTCAAAGGGGCCATTTTAACCTGTCTTATACGGTCACTCTGAGTCAGCATCAATTCCATAGCGGTGAGTTTGGGCGTTTTTTGTTTTATGAATCTCTGACAGACCTCTACATCTATATGATTATATTTAATCAGTTCTATTTGTACCTAATTTGTCCAATATGATGTTAGAAATAAATTACTAATCATTACATTTTGGGTCTTCAACATGTATGCCTTTGTGCCGCACAAACCAATATCATGCCTGTGTATCATTCAAGTTCCATTTATTCTACAAATTAATAATGGGTTGTTTTTTAATTAGTACATCACTAAATGTTGAGTTAAGATTTTAGTTTTTTCTTAGGTAATAAAGATTCTTGAAAATAGTGTTTTAATTGAACTTTGAATATGATGCACGGAAATAAATTTTAGGAATAAGATTCTGTGCTGAATCTGTGGAGCTACAAGGCTTAGGAAAACCTTAATAGTTTGTATATTGAACATGACAGAACAATTATTTCTATACTTTCTTATAGCTAAGTAGGAATGATATATAAAACATACTGTCTCATGTTAAAATGCCACATTTTGTGGTGGAAGATATAAGGGGTATATTAAGTAATATAAAGAAATAGAGAGAGTAAATTGAAGAAGAATCTTTGAAATCTCCAGAACTTGCATCTAGTCATCCTTAATGTCAGTTTTATTTTTTTCTGTGTTCTATGTTTTCTAATTGAGTCAGTCATAAACACTTCACTCTTTTGGTAAGAGGGGTCTAGGTGGGGATATTACATCTTAAAAGTAAATCATTGTTGTCTGTAGAAACCTTGGTGGCAAAGTACTGTGTTTCCCCGAAAATAAGACATACCTCTAAAATAAGCCGGAGCAGGATTTCTAAGCATATGCTCGATATAAGCCATACCCTACAGAGCGGTCATGAAGACCGGCAGCCCTTATCCGCCCCATCCTGACAGCCGCTATCTCTGGGGGGATCTGAGAAGTGTGGCAGCCTCATCCACAAGGTCGGCTCCCTGGTCAGGTCCTGGTGGTTCTGTGCGTGCAGCAAGCTGAGGCCAAGAGGGAGGCATGGACAATGAAAGTCTAAGTCTCTTGAGTGCAAGGAGGAGCAGGACACTCTGCTTTAGGTAGTGTGTGTCCTCAGGGTAGGAAGGAAAGCTGTGGTTGATTTTGACTCAGCACCGTGGGACGGTGTTCCAGAAGAAGACGACTTAACTATACTTGAATAAGTGTAGATTGTTGCACCATACTTAATAAAAATAAGACACCCCCTGAAAATAAGCCATAGTGTGTCTTCTTGAGGAAAAATAAATATAAGACAGTGCCTTATTTTTGGGGAAATGTGGTAGTTACCTATTGGGCAGCTAACTGCAAAGCCAGCAGTTCAAATTCACCAGCTGCTCCTGGAGAGAAAGTCTGGGTTTTCTACTCCCCTGTCCTACAGGGGTGCTGTGAGTCGGCGGTGAATTTGAGGGCCCAGAGTTCTGCTATTTCGGTTTGGATGGTTTATTTTATTTTATCCATTCTTTCACGCGACCAGCTTCTTTTTTGTTTATTCTTTCATTGCTTTTCAATTTTTACATGTCTGCCCTTATCTTTATTATTTGTTTGATTTGGCAATTTTGGGGTTTTTTATGCTCTTAATCATCTATTTGTCAAAGTTGATAGTTTAAGCTAATTATTTTGGATACTTGTTTCTTTTACAATGTAGAAATTTATTATTAGGAAATTTCCCGTGTGACCTGCTTTTGCCTGGTCCTAAACTTTTGATATATTTTTATTTGCTTATGGAATGTTTTTAATTTTACTTTTTAATTCTTCTATGAAGCAATAATTTTTATTACTATTTTTTCAGTTTCTGTGTTGTTTTCTGTATGTCTTTTCCTTTTGGTGGTTTCTAACTTTGTAATTCTATGGTCAGGTGAGATATTCTACGAGATTGCAACAATGGGCTCGGCGTAAGAACAATTGTGAGAATGGTGTGGGGTGAGCAGGTGTGTCACTTTGCTGTTCACAGAGTTGGAACTAAATGGTACTGAGCAACCACAACAACATTATTCAAACCTTTTATAATTTGTTGACATATTTTACGTCTCAGTTTATTGTCTATTCTGGAAAATGATTCATATGGATGGAAGAAGAATATATGTTTTTCTGATCCTCATATATATGAATTATATATATGATTCAAATTGACTTATGGCTTTGTTAAAGTTCTTACTAATCTTAATGATCTTTTAAAATGCTCTATCTAGATTTGAAAGTAGTGTGTTGAAATCCCCTATGATTGTGGAGTTATCTGTTTCTCTTTTCATATTAGTAAGTATTTGTTTTATGTGCTTTGGAGCATTGGTTTGGATGCATAAATATTTATCATTGTTCTGTCTTCCTGTTGAATTGAGCCTTTTGTTCTTTTGTATTGGCCTATTTTTATTTCTTGTAATAAATTATGAGTTAGAGTCTGTTTTATCTTCTGTCAGTAGGACCAGCACAGACCTTTCTGTTTCCTGTTTGTAGGGCACATTTTTCTCCATAGTTTCCTCCAGTCAGGTGCTTAAGGCATGTTCCTTGTGGACAGCAAAAGGACCCACATGACTGTCGGCAATTTCTAACTTGATACTTCTATGGTCAGAAAGGTATTCTGACTGATTTCAACCTTTTACATTTTTTTTTTCCTTTTACATTTTTTGAGATGTGTTTTATGGGCTGACATTTTAAGGATGGGCATATTTTTATATTCATTCTGCCACTGTCTTGCCTTCTGCAGGTGGCTTTTTGATTGTTTACATTTAAGGTTAATTGATAACGAAGTGGCTACCTCAATTCTTTGCTCTTTTTTAGAATGTCACAGTTTCTCTGTTTCTTAATTCTAATTTAGTTGCTTGTGTTTGAATATAGCTGCTCTTTTGTAATGAGCTGTTTGCTCTCTTCCTACTTGTCTCCTGGATGTCTTTTCCTTTGTTGTACCTTTGCTGCCATATATATTACATTGCACAATTTAATAGAGACATAATGCTTGACATATAATAATTAATTTACAATTTTAACATAAATGTATTCCTAATATTACCTTCTCTCCTTCATTTTTGAAGTTTGTCTCCATCAATATCAATATGTCACCTGTATTCTATAAACTTAGTTCTTAAAAAAAAAACACCATAATGTTGTTTAATTTCTAAGTTTTAACTTTTGAGTTTATTCCCTGATGATATTTTATAATTGGTTCTTATGAATGTAGTGTTTTTAGAAAATCGCTCTCTCTTATCTTTTAATCCTCCATCCACACTTATGTACATAAGAGTACTCAATGCTCTTGCCTTGCCTTTTATAGGACTCTTTTAGTAGTGCTTACAAAGCTGGCCTCATACTGGCAAATTCCTAGCATTTCTATTTGTTTTGGAATTGCTTGATTTCCTCTTTTTTCAATGAACTCTTTACTTGGTAAAGGATACTTCCTTAGTTATCATTATTCAGTATTTTACATATCTTACTCTGCTGTTCTCTGTTCCATAGATATTTTAGGGAGATACACACACTGATTTTTATGAAAGGTATTTCTATGTTATATTGTGTTTTTTCTCTAATATCTTTGAGAATTATCACTCCCTGATTGGTTTTCAGAAATTTTATTAGGATATGGTGCAAAATTAATCTCTTGGTGCGTGTACTGTTTGGGGCTTATATAACTTCCTATATTAGCAAGCTTGATTCCTGTTCCAGTATGAGAATTCTTTCTGATTAACTCTAATAAAATTGTTTCTATGCCTTGATTGCTATGGTGCCTTAGGATTCTAGTAAGTATAATATTAGTTGTGTGTTCTTTAATATGTAGTTGTTCAGAGCTGTCGAGTTGGCTCTGACTCATGGTGACTCTATGTACAGCTGAAGAAAATTACCAACAGTCCTGTGCCCTCCTCACAATTGTTCTGATGTTTGGGCCCATCTTTGCAGCCACCATATTGACCCAGCTTGCCAGGGTTCTTCCTCATGTTTGCCGCCCCTGTACTTTACCAAGAAGCATGATGTCTTTGTCCAGAACTGCTCCTTCCTGATGTCATCATCATTACTCCTTGCACTACTAACTGCAGGGTTAGCAGTTGTAAATCACCAGCCACTCCTCAGGATAAAGATGGAGATTTTTACTCTTATAAAGAGTGATAGTCTCGGAAACTCACAGGGCCAATTGTACCATGTCCTACAGAGACACTATGAGGCAGAAACAGCTTGATGGCAGTGAGTTTGGTTTTTGGTTTTGAACTCTCCTGGTCATATAGCCTCAGTACTTGAGACAGAGTCTACTGTCCTTGCTTCTAAGGTGTCCTCTGGTTGTTCTTCCAAGACAGCAGTGTTTGTTCTTTTTAGTAGTCTATGCTACTTTCAGTATTCTTCACCAGCACCATCATTCAAATGCATCAATTCTGTATTCTTACTCAGCCAATGCCTAACTTTCACATGGATATGAATCAAATGAAACTATCATGGCTTGGTAGGCACACTTCAGTCCTCAAAGTAACATCATTAGTTTTCAACACTTTACAAATTTTACCCAGTACGTTGCATTATATGATTTCTCGAGTGCTGCTTGTGGATCTAAGCAAGACAAATTCCTTGACAAACTTTTCTCCACTTATGATGTTAAATGCAGTTTATGATAGTACCTATTCATTCACTTGTGAGAATGGTGGCCCCCCCTTTACACTGAACTGTAATCCATTCTTAAGGACACAATCGATCTTCACTTCATGTAAGCACTTCACGTAAGTCTTCACTTCCTCCTCACTTTCAGCAAGCAAGGTTGTGTCCTGTGGATACCGGAGGTTGTTAATAAACCTTCCTTGCCTTCCAAGGACATAATCTTTTCCATATAACCCAATGTCTATGTTGTTTTGCTCAACATGCTGCTTAGACAAAATGGTGAGAGGATATACTCCTTACGCACAACAGACCTGATTTTAATCCCTTGTTCTCTTTACAAAATGATCTCTTGATCTATATACAAGTTCCAAGTGAGCACAATGAAGTGTTCTGGAATTCCCATTCTTCTCAAGGTTATTCACAGTTGATTATGGTTTACATAGTTGAATACATTTTCATTACAAATTAAACACAAGAGAAAAATTGTTCTGGTATTCTCTGCTTTGAGCCAAGTTCAATCTAGTATCAGGAATAATATAACTTGTTCCAAATTCTCTTCTGAATTGGGCCTGCTCCAGTTCCCTGTCCATGTGCTGCTGCAACCGTTGCTGAATGATCTTAAGCAAAATTTTACTTGCATGAGACATCAATGATATCATTTTATTGTTTGAGCATTCTATTGGGTCACATTTCTTTGGAATGAGCATAAATATGGACAACTTCTAGTCAATTGGCCAAGTGTCAGTCTTCCAAATTTCCTGGCAAAGATGAGTAACTTCTTCCAGTGTTTATGCATTGTTTTGAAGCATTCCAATGGGTAGTCCATCATTCCCTAGAGCCTTTTTTTTTTTTTGGCTAACACATGCAGATCAGTGTGAACTTCTTTCTTCAGCAGCACTGGTCCTTGTTCATATGCTACTTCCTGAAATGGTGGGCAGCCAAGTAGTTTTTGGGGTCCAATGACTCTGCGTATACTTTCCATGTTCTCTGGATGCTTCCTGCATCCTTCAATATTTTGCCAATAGAATCTTTCAAATTTGGAACTTCAGGCTTGAATTTATCTGGAGTTCTTCCAGTCTCAGATATGCTGAGAATATTGTTCCTGTTTGGTTTTCTCAATCTAGATTCTTGAACATTCCCTTATAATTTTTGGCTTTGTCTTCTCAAGTGGCTCTATGAATTTTCTATTCAGTTCTTTGACTTCATTTTTTCTTCCATGTACTTTATCTACTCTATGATTAAAGCAAGTTTTAGTCTCTTCTGACATTCATTTTGATCTTTCTTTCTTTTTAATTACCTTTGATTCGTTCATGAATGATGTTCTCAGTGACCTCTTACAGCTCAGGGGATTTTCTGTCATTAGAGTTCAATGTGTCAAATTGTTCTTGAGATGTTCTTGAAAGTCAGATGGGATAGACTTAAGGTCATATTTTGAATCCTGTGGATTTGTTTTAATTTTCTTCATATTTTTTCTGAACCTACATATGAGCAATTGATGATGTGTTTTACAGTTGGCCCCTTGTCTGGTTTTAGCTGCTGTTAAAACTTCCCCTTCATGTCTTGTCACATATGTTTTCAATTTGATTTATACATATTCCATCTGGGGATCTCCATGTGAAGAGTTGCCTCCTGTGTTGTTGAAGAAAGGTACTTCCTATGAACAATCCTTGGTTTTGAAAAATTCTCTCATGTGATTTCCAGCTTCATTTCTATCATGAAGTCCATGTTTCCTAACTAATATTCTTCCTCTTTGTTTCAAACTTTTGCATTCCAATTGCAAATACTTAGAAATATATCTTGATTGCAAGTTTGATCAACTTCCAACTGGAGTCAGTGGTAGAATTCTTCATTTTTCTTCACTAGCTTTTGAGGTTCATGGTTAAAGTTGAATTGTAGTTGTATTCATCAGATTTCCTGGAAGGTGCATAAATATAAACTGATCACAGATTGTACTTTATGATGAATTTCACAAGATGCTTTCTGACCATGAATGCCATAGAATTCCTCTTGATCGTGTCATTCCCAGCTTAATAAATGACATGATTTTCTGATTCCTAGTGGCCAATAATTGTTCATTTCATTTCACTAATGTCTAGGGTAATGATCTCGTTGGAAGCTCTTCTGCAAAATTTTGTGCGCATGTGATGTTAATGGTATTGTTCATTAAGTTGAGCATGGCATTAGGTCACCTTTCCTTGAAATGAGAAAAAATATGGATTTCTTCCAGTCAGTTGGAGAAGTAGCTGTCTTTTAAATTTCCTGGTATCATCACCCTTTGCTTCATCAGTTTGATGAAATGCCCCATTGATATGTTAGTCACATAATTTCATGTCACCTTGAGGATATATTAAAAAAAGTATGGGGGCTGTATTCAATGTATCATTCAGGTCACAGCCTGATGGTGCCTACTTGTGGGTGTGACCTTCTCATAAGGAGGGCCCTTGGAGCCTCACCCTCTCTCTCAGCCTTCACCTCCTGATTGCTGGCCATTGTGAAAATGGAGAAAACCCTGTGATATTTCTCACTGACTTTGTGTCCACACGATTTTATACCCACAATTCTGTGATCTTCCTGCATTCTGCATCATTGTATGTGGCTGCCTGAGTCTGAATAGAAACTTGTACACCAGTATGGGTTTTATGGACTTGAGTTGAGTTGGAATGTTTTTTTGATGTTTAATTATATCTTGATATAATATTTTTTCTTACACATATATGAATGTCACTGGTTTTGTTTCTTTATCAACCCAGACAAACAAAATTGGGATTCCATCAATTTTCTGTAGCCTTGTTTTTGGCTAATGCTTTCAGTGCAGCATGAATTTCTTCATTTAGCCCCATTGGCGCTTACTCATATACTGCCTACTGAGATGGTAGACAAGCTCTTTTTGGTAACGTGACTCTATGTATTCTTTCTGTCTTTATTTGATTCTTTCTGCCTCATTCAATATTTTGTCTATTGAATTTTTCAATATTATAACTTGAGGCTTCAGTTTTTCTTGAGATATTTCAGTTAATGATATGCTAAATATATTCTTCCATTTTGGTTTTCATATTCTAGGTCTTTGAACATGTTATTATTGTATTTGATTTTGTCTTCTCATGCTTCCCTTTGAAATATTCTATTTAGCTCTTTGAATTCATTGTGTGGTTTTTTTTTCCATTTACTTTAGCTATTCTATGATTAAAAGCAAGTTTCAGAGTTTCTTCTGACACCACTTTAATCTTTCTTTTTGTGTGTATATGTGTTTTTAATGACCATTTTTCTTCTTCATGAATGACGTTCTTGATGTCCTCCCATAGCTCAGCAGGTCATCTGTCATTAGGGTTCAATGTGTCAAATTTGTTCTTGAGATATTCTAGGAATCCAGGTGGGGTAGACTCAAGGTCATATTTTGGCTCTTGCCGACTTCTTTTAATTTTCTTTAACTTCAAACTGAACTGACATGAGAACAATTGATGGTCTGGTCCATCATCAATGTCATTTTAGCAGCTAATAATTAATTACTCCACAGACTCTTCCCACAGATATAGTCAATTTTATTTCAATGCCACCTGAAGGTCTTCAGCAGCTACTTCTTGCGAAGTGGGCAGTGGAGTCCTAAGTCTTTGTTGTTCCTCTGGAAGCTCGGCTGAATCCTGTTTACTTTGGTGACACTTCTGGCATTTGAGATATCAATGATATAGCAACACATACATACCATCTAATAAAAGTGGGATCTTACCTTTTACTTAATCTCCGTTTCTCTTTACCCTGTATTGTTGTGGTGATCTGAATTCATTTGTATTGAATAAAAGATATCTTTTATTGAGATATCTTTGTATTTCATTAGTGAAATATCATTTACTGTAAGTTTTAAATGCTTTGTATTCTTTTGTGAATTGCAGACTCATATTTATCTGATGTATAGCAAACCACTTAGATATTTAATAAGCATTTCATTAATAGAATATCTATGCCAGACAGATTCTTAGATGTGTCTAGTTATCCCTTATTACTGATGTTCACAGATAGCATAATATATTCCTGTGGAATGTGTTCACATTTGCATCTAACACATAAAATACAGCAAAGATGGTGCCATTATCTGACATCCTGCAAATAATTGCCAGCTACATTTGTTATGAAGCATCTTCTGCCCAGCACAACTTCAGAAGGAAACTCAGACCTCATTGACACCTTGACTGCAGCCTTGTCAGAGCTCAGAACGACGCTCTTTTCTACTCACCGAAACTGAGGTGAGAAATGATCATTTGCTACGCACCAACATAGCTACATTGGCAACAAAGAGTGGATTATTATTGCAAGAAATACATACAATTATGGAATGTTTTATGGAACTGAAATCATTAATAGAAGCTGTTAGAATTGTGAGACACAGGATAAATAAATGTTTAATGTCCTTGAGAAAACTGCTATTTGAAAGCTGTTATCTGAGGACACTCCTAGTGTGTAATCAGTTGAAAATACCGAAGGGAGACACTTGTTTTCTCATGATAGAAATTCTGTGGAATGTTTGCTTATATTTATGTAGAAAACAGCAAATGCAAGTAATGTTTTATTTGTTTTCATTTTTGCTAATATAATGTTAGGTTCTATGCCAACTAGACACTCAGAGTTGTAGGATAATTTCCCTAGAATGTAGGGAAAGAGCAATCATATCAATCAGATCACAGCCTGACGACACCTCCTTGTGGATGCATTTACACTGCATCCACAACCCTGTGCCCAGCCCTCTGTTTCATGATCCGCTTTCCTGTCCATTAAAGTCCAGAGCTACACAAGTCACGATATGCCAGGCTTGAACTGGACTGGGCTTACTTACTTGTACAATTCTGTTAGCCATTTAAAAAATATAAATCTCTTTCTATTTGCAAACACATAAAGCAACACTCATTTTGCTTCTCTACAGAAACCAACCTAACACATTTGGCACCCAGGATGGTTCTAGAGAAGCAACATTGTCAAGATGCCTTTTGTAAATTGGTTTTCAGATCTAGTTAGGCCTAAGGACACTGACAACTCCACCTCTGTGCCTGTATGTTTGAATAAGTCTGCACTATTAGTGAAGAAGGCAATGTTAGTCCATGGCTTGAAGTGGCAAAACTAATACTCAAATTACCATCCCGTTTAGATGAAGTGCTAGCACAAGGTGGTGCTCTGGGTGTATGTTTGTTTGATATTTTTCTACAATTTTGTCAGGATGAGAAGTACAGGGAAGCTGGATGGTTACTGTTCCTTACAATAGTTTCTTACAACTATTAAGGAAATAGATGAAATCAAAGCTTCCAGAGCCTGGTTCAAATTTTGAATAAATTACATCCAAGCTTCTATTTGTGCCATGATATAATGCCTTATCTCTTCTAGTAACACAACTTATATTGCTGAAAACCAAGCCCAGAGTATTATCATTTTGATAGCTGAACTGCAGTGCTAGTTTACTTCTCAGCCTAGAAAGTTGTCCGATATGAACCTGAAATTAAGGACAGGACTAAATAGGGCTACAATCCAAGAATTGATGGAATACCAATTGAAATATCAACAAGTTAATGAACCACTGAAAGTACTTACTTATCTATGCCAGAAATTTAGAAGACAACTTACCATATATATTCATGGATAAGCCAAGTTTTTCAGTACCTTTTTAATGCAGTTTTTGTGGTACAATTAGGTGCCTCAGTTAATATTTGGGGTGGCTTATACTCAAGTATATGTGGTACTGGCCCAACTAACTGGAACAGATTCATATTTGTATCTATTCCAAAGAAAAGTGACACAATAGAATGCTCAAATTATAGAACAAGCTCATGGAAATCACATGCCATTAAATTTTTGCAGAGGATCATCTAATCACAGTTGCAGCAGTACATTGACAGGGAGCTGCCAGAGATTCAGGCTGGATGCAGAAGAGGGTGGGAAACAAGAGATATGATTTCTGATGGGAGATGGATCTCGGCTGAAAGCAGAGAACACCAGAAAGATATTAATTTGTCTTTTATTGACTATCTCAAGACATTTGACTGTTTGGATCATAACAAACTTTGGGTAACCTTTAGAAAACTGGGAATAGTAGAACACCTGGTTGTCGTCTTGTGGAACTAGTACATGGATCAATAGGCAATTGTGCAAACAGAACAAGGGGATATTGCATTGGTTACAGTGAGAAGGTGTATGGCAAGGTTGTTTTCTCTCACCATATTTATTCAAACCGTATGATGAGCAAATAACCCACGAAGTTGGATTATTTAAAGAAGAATGTGGTATTGGGATGAGAGGAAGCCTTATTAATGACCTAATATACAGAAGACACAATCTTTGTTGTTGAAAGTGAGGAGGACTTGAAGCACTTGCTGGTGAAGGTCAAGGATTGAGGATTCACAAGGGATTATGAGTCAATGTAAAGAATATCAAAAATCCTCACAAAAAGACAAATTGATTATGGCTGTTAGGTGGGTGCCATTGAGTCAGTTAAAATCCGTAGTGGCATCTTGCACAACAAAAGGAAGCACTGTCTTGTCCTGCACCAACATTATCATTGTTCCCATGCTTGAGCCAACTTTTACAGCCTTGATGTCCATCCTTCCCCTTGAAGGCTTTGATCTTTTTCTTTGTCCTGCTACTTTACCAAAAATGATGTCCTCCTCCAGGGACTGGTCCCTCCAGAACATATGTTAAAAATATATAAGGGAAAGACTCACCATCCTTGACTCTTAGAAGCACTCTGACTGTACTTCTTCCAAGACAGAGTGATTTATTTGAAAAGGTTGGAGTTGGTAAGGATTTTGTCTTCCCCGGGTCAAAACTCAATGCCCATAGACATGGCAGTCAAGAGACAAAAAATATGAGTTGCATTAGGTAAATATGCTGCACAGGACATCTTTGGAGTCTTGGGAAAATGTTTCCTTGGGGTCTAAGATGGCCAGGCACACGCCACAGTATGTTCAATTGCCTCCTATGCATGTGAAAGTTGGACATCGAATAAGGATGGCAGAAGAAGAAAAATGCATTTCAATTGTGGTGCTATTGAAGAGTATTGAAAGGACCCTGGACTGCCTGAAGGTCAAACAAGTCTATCTTGGATGTAGTACATCCAGAATGCTCCTTAGAAGAGAGAATAGTAGACTTTATCTCAAGCACTGTGGATACGTTATCAAGAGAGATTAGACCTTTGAAAAACACCTGATACTTGTTGAGGTAGAGAAGCAGAGAAAAAGAAGAAGACCTTTGAGAAGAGATGTGTAATTGTGTTTTATTGACTATCCAATGGCATTGGACTAGATTGATCATAACAAACTCTTTGTGCAGACACACTAGTTAATGCTTCAAAATGTCGAAGCTAGTTAAGTATACATTCTCCATTTGTCCTTGGGCCCACCCAGGGGAAACCCTCCCTGCTCCTCAAGAAGCCAAGGTGCCCAGCACAGCCAAGGCATTGTGAATGCTTCATACTCCCCCACAATGCCTTATGTGAAAGATACTGTATGGTGGACACATAACTGCTGGAAAAGTGAACTTGGGAGAACTATTGTTATGATATTAATGTTTTGGTAGTTTACCTCACTTGAAATTACTAATGAGGGTTAAACGAGTCCAATATTGAGTCCTCTTCCATGTAACTTGAAGCAGTCTTGCTCTTCTGGGTGTGTAAGGCTCCCAAAGTAACCTGATGGCTCTCAGATTGGTTCCTGGTCAGGTCTTTGTTCTTTCAGCATCTATGTATAGGGCCTCTCCCATCTCTTAGGCTTGAGTCAAAGCTTATAGATAACATTGTCATAAAGGACAATTCCAGAACACTTGACAGTGCTATGCAGAACCTGTATAGAGATCTATAGGCAACAACCACAACAATAGGCAACTCACATCATCCTTAATTTTAAATCATACATATATGTTTAAAAATCACATATATAAACGATGTGAGTCAGAATTTTAGCCTTTCGTACAATATCCTGTCATTTTGTTTGAGTGACTTATAGATTTATGTATAATTTTTATACGATACTATTCTTTTGAATGTTATCCACTATTGTTCATGATCCATTGAGTCAAATGCCTTTAAAAAGAGCAACTCATATATGTTGTTTCACACACACGTACTAAATGTGGGCTTAACTTTAGCCCACAAGTAATGTCTTATTGAAATTTTAAAATTATAAAGCTAGAGAAGGGGGGAGGGAGTCGATATCATGCAGGAACATATATTTCTGGTATTCTCTGCTTTTGCTGAGATTCATCTGACATTAGTAATGACATTCATTTCTCTATATCCTCTTTTGACTGGTTAAATTTCTTTTACCTCCATGTTGATGTATTGCTGTAATCATTTGGGTATTATCTTTAGCAAAGTTTTACTTGTCTGTGGTTTTGATGGATATTGTTGACAATTTCCATTCTTGGATTTTTTTTTCCTTTGAAGTGGCACAACTATTACATGATGGTTATGTTTCTTGCCAGCCTGGCATATGTAAGAAGATATGGGTGAAATCTAGACTATCAATCAGGTTGCAGCGTGGTGATGCCATGAGGTATCACCTTTTTATAACAGAGATCAGGAGTAGAACTTGGCCCTCTCTTGCCCTTCAACTTCATGCTTGTTGTTTTAATTTGTATTTCTCGTATTGCTAGTGATCAAAAACATTTTTTCATATGGTTGTTGACTGTCACCTTTGGGAAATTGTTCATATCTTGTGCCAATTTTTTATTAGGTTATTTGTATTTGTCTTGTTAAGATGTAGTTTTCTACAGATTTTGGAGATTAGCCTTTTATCTGATGTATTATTACCGAATATTTTTCTCAATTTGTGGACTCTGTTAACTCTTTTGATGAAGTCATTTGATGTGATTAAATGTCATATTTGCAGCAAGTTCCAGTTCTTGATTTTATCTTCTATAGTGTGGATATTTTTCATTACATTCATACCTGGTATTGTGATCCTTAAGCTTGTCCCTATTTCTTAATTCATAGTTTTTTTTTTGGTTTTTGGTTTTGATTATGTAATTACAAAATCAAACCTATATTTAGGTCTTTCATTCATTTTGAGTATGAAGATTTTCCAGTTTTCTCAGCACCATTTGCTGAAAGGCTACCTCTTAATCACTTAATACATTTTGGTTATTTATCACAAATTAGGTATCTATAGTTACTTAGTTATATTTCTAAGTTCCCAATTCTAATCCAATGGTCTTCATATCTATTGTTGGTGATAGTTACAATTTATGTCAATTAGATATGCCTGGGTGAAGGTAGGGATAAAACCCAACCGGTGGATCAGTTCACTGTCTGATGACACCTTAGTTGTCACAGCCTGATGTCACTCATGGGGGATATGTGGCCTTTATTACAAGAGAGAGACCTAGAGCAAAGCAGAGTGCTCTTTTGGCCCTTTACCGTCTGCTGGGTCTGGATGCTGAATCTGGTTCAACCATCTGTTATTTGGGTACTGCAGCTGTCAGGAGTCGCAGCTGATTGCCAACCTTAAAATGACTTGACTGACCTTGGATTCATCCACCTGCTTGTGGTTCTCCTGCTTCATCCTCTTGCTTCTTGTCCACTGGCTTTCACAGCTACATGAGTCAGAGAAACCTTCAGCTTAAATCTGACCCACAGATTTGAACCCAACTGGAATCGCCTGCTTCTACAACTGTTTGAGCTATTTTACTGATATAAATCTCTTCCTATGGACGTACACATACCAGTATCAATGGTTTTACTTCTCTAGTGAACCCAAACTACATAGCATCATTGATATTGAATGAAATTCTGGATTCCTGTTTTTCAGCATTGTCTTCTGTGCAGTTTGAATTTATTTCTTCATTACTATGTTAAGCTGGCTTCTCAGGCCTTCCGTTTATATGTGGTTTTGAGCACTTTTTTCAGTGTGTTGATATCTGGGTAGTGGTGGTGCCTGGTATACTGCTCCCAAGTTTGCATGCTTTTGTTGGCTTTCTGTGTCCAAAGTGTTTCCTTTAGTATTTTTTGTAATGCTGGTCTTATTTTCATTATTTATTTATTTTTATTATTTTACTTTATTATTATTTATTATTTTTATTATTCCTTTGATCTCTCCTGGTCTGGGATTTCCTTTTTCATTCCTCATTTTAGAGGGATACATTTTTCCTGGATATAATTCTTGGTTGACAGTTTAGAATTTTTCTTTCAGGATTTTATATATGTCATTTTATTATCTTCTTGCCTGCATGGTTTCTGCTGAGAACAATGAGCTTAATCTTACTGGTTTTCCTTTGTAAAGGACTGGGTTTTTTTTTCCTCCTACATGCTTTCAGGATCCTCCCCTTTTCCTTAAAATTGGAGATTTTGATTATGATATATTGTAGTGTTTTTCTTTAGGATTATATCCTGTTTGGAGTTCTTTCAGTTTCTGAAACAGTAATTTCCTCTTTTTAAGGACTCTAGGTGGTAGAGTGGACACGCATTAGTCTGCTAACAGCAAGGTGTGCAGGGTAAACCTGCCAGCACTGCCACAGGAAAAAAAGGGGGACATTTTACTGCCATAAAGAGTTACAGTCTGAGAAATCTAATGGGACAGTTTTACCTTGTCCTGCAAGGTTGTAATGAGTCAGAATTGACTTGGCAGCGGGGAGTTTGATTTTTTTTAAATTTATGGTACTGTGGCATTTTTCTTCCATGATATTTTGTAGCATTTTCTCCTATATATATATTTTAAATTATTATTGTTTGTTTCTTCCTGCAGCAGAATCCCAATGAAAAATAGGTTGTTCCTCTCTTGATAGTAACCCATATCATTCTTAAGCTTTCTTCAGATCCCTATGTGATTTTTGATGATTGTATCTCTCATTGGTGGTAGTCTAGGACATTTTCTTTAAACTCACTCCTTCAGCATTCCATTGTCATTTTATTACTCTGCTCTTTTCCCAGGTTGTCTAAATCGGTTATCTTATTATTAATCTTCTGGAATTGCAATTGGTATATATTTTCTAATTTTTCTATTCTCTCAAACATTTCCTTCCTCCATTGAAAGTATGTGAATATCATGTTTCTTAATGCTATTTATATTAGTGCCAAGCCTTTCTTCATAGTATCCTCTTGGATCTGAACTTTGTTCAGTTGTTTGTAGCTGTTTATCCTGTTC
>NW_022111301.1:1295758-1310313 GCF_000313985.2 Echinops telfairi | reverse complement strand
GATGAGTAGTTTGAAAGGCAAGGGAAAAAAGAACAAAGAAAATGGAAGTTAGAGAAATCAAAATATTAAGGAAGAACTATTAATTGGAGGAAAAATTGATTAAAAAAAGAAAGTTAAAAAAGGGTTCTGTTTGGGTAGATTCTTTCTTTGATCCAGGAAATTGGTAACTGTATTCAGCAAGAACTGGAAAAGTCCAAGTGAGAATGTGTTGTAGCAAATTGCAAGCCTGCGACAGGGCAGGTTGGCCCTGGAGGTCCTGCAGTGGAGAACCATGTTGGGATACCTGGCTAGTGCAACAGGGTCCAACTGATCTTGACCCTGGTTTCCAGCTCTGAGGTTGGGGGCAGGCTGTACTGATGCTGTGGAAGTTTGTTTGGTAGCCTGGTTGCTGACACTAGGTGTTTCAGTATTGGGGTCTTGAGGCTGGGTGCTGCCCAGACTGAGGAGCGGCTGAGATTCTGGCGTTACAGAGGACTATCAAGCCTGGTTGGCGGTGCCCAATAAGGCTCCAGGAGTGTGTGGCCATGAGCCAGGCAGCAGAGTGAAAGTTCTGGCCACATCATAACAGGTTGGCTCCCTTCTCCCCTCTCCTTGCTTTGTCTTTCCCCCTTTGGGAACTAGGAATTTTGACTCACTTAATATTAAAGCCATTCTTCTTTCTTTTTTTCATGAACTTCAACTCCATTCTATTTCCATATTCCATAAATGATTCCTGCATAAATTAATATTTTTCTCACAGAATATTTTATTATTGCAGCTTAAGGCTTAAATTTTTTCTTCAGTGTTTCAAGTTTGAAAAAGTTTGAGTGATTTTCTCCCTTTTATTTTCAATATTTTGCACATTTTATTTTTATGTTTTTCTTTGTCTTTTCCAGCTGCCTTTTAAAATTTTCTGATCAGTTCTTTCACCTCATAATTTCTTACATTCCATTGAATTTCTCCACATTCAAAACCAAATCTCAGAAAATCTGACATTCATTTTATTCTTTTCTTTCTTTATTGTATCTTTCATGACCTTTGGCTTTCTTTTATATGATATCTTTATTTTCAGCCCTGAACTCTTCTCATCTTTGGTCTTTATTATTCAATGTGTCAAATTTATTCTCAAGATGATCTTTGTTTTCAAGTTTGATTTACACAAGATTATACATAGGGTCCCCTGAACCTGAAATTGAACTCACATATAAGCAATTGATTGCATGCTCTGTATTTGTTACCTGGAGTAATTCTAACCACAAGGTCAGCAGTTTGAAACTACCAGCCAATCCATGGAAGAAAAAGAAGACATTCTACTCCCATGAACATGTAGAATATCAGAAGCTCACTGGGACACTTCTGCTCTATCCTATAAGATTTGTTCAACTCAAAATCAATGAGCATACTCAATGTCAATGAATTTGGTTATTAAGGTTGTGTGTGTGTGTCTGTGTGTGTGTGCGCGCGCGCACGCGCACAAAGTTAACATATTTTCTCATAACAACCCACAGAAAGAGGCGATTTCTTCTCTGGAGACTCAGCTCTATATGTGTCAGATATGTCACATCCGCCTGTTAACTTGCTCATGGTTTCAGTGAGACCAAAATAATCTGAAATACAGTGGTGAAAGAAACTTGTCTCAATAGACAGAACTGTGAAAAATACTTGCTCAATCTCTTCAAGTACAAGAAAAAGAGGCCCAAGCCTAGGATAAACAAATGACTTGATTGAATAATCAGAAGCTAGTAAGCAAACGTGAAAAATTCAGGTATTAAAAAATTTAAAGAACAGGGAGCTTTGTAAAAAGAAAATGAAATAATTCCAATGTTTTTAAGAGTCTTTCTCATCTCACAAAGTGAAAGTAACCTGGCCTTTTATGTTAACTTCCACCCTAGGTTATCTACCATGAAAGCAGCGCTAAGCCACCACACACACTGAGTAACTGAGCTGATTGACATGAGTCAGCCTCAGTCGTGCTACAAAATTTGTTTATAAAAGCTGGCTGGCACATCATTTTTTAACAGAATGGTAGGTGAATTTGATACACTGATTTCAGTGAGAAGGCCAGTGACTAACCCCTATGCTACCAGGGATTGTTTTCAGTGATCAGAAAATTTCAAAAGGGAGCTTGAAAAGGTGTCATGAGATTGGCTTTGAATCATAGAAATCATAGCATAACAGATCAAAACATGGCTGGATCCATTGCTATGTGAGAATTGTTTTTATATTTGAGACCACTGTGCCAATCTCATCGACACTATTCAAAATTTTCAATGGCTCTTCCTTGTAGCAAGCATATTCTTTTTCAGGGTCTGATCCCTCCGGATAACATACCCAAATGCCCCCATTCTGGCTATCCTTCTTCTAAGACAATATGCTGGTTCTTATTGAAATCCATGGCAATTTCCTATTCTTTACTTTCCAGCCCAATTAAAAACAAACAGAACTTAAACTCACACCACTGAGTTGATTTCACCCATAATGGCCCAAGAGAGGGTTTATGATACTGGACATCTTTATCGCTACAGACAGCCTCATCTTTCTCTCCTGGAGCAGTCTATGGGTTCGAACTCCCTTTTTGTGTAGCATCCTGCAGTGCCACAGGACTTCTGTCTGACAACGGTGTATTATTATTACTTTGTGAGAATGGTTATAATGGTATGAAACTTTGAGCGTGGAGAGTCTTCCTGAGAGTAGTTCTACTCAAATTCAATTATGATTAAATTGTTTGGTAAAGTGGCCCTTATGGAAATTAGTTCAGTAATATAATTGTAAACTACATGATTTTGGCTCCCTGCTTCTTTAAGTCTAAATGAGTCTCAAACAAGTTGATTCTGATTCATAGATGCTTCCCTGAGTTTACCTATCTGTGCTCTAAAGTATTTTTGTGATATTTTAAAGTATTTATTTATAATTTTTTTTATTTTTCTATTTGGTTTATTTTTCTTTTCTTTTTCTTATCATAGGATGGCTTGAATATATTGTTTATATTGAAGTTCTGGTTTATCATGTAGTTTGCTGTCTGACATATATTCTTATGATGTTCTTATTTATCAAACTTAGCAAGATGATGTAGCAATATTTGCTATGATTTCAAGATTACTTTATTATTAGAAAATGTCATTTAAATATTTTAAAATGATTTCTAACTTCTTACACATACCAAATCCAATCTAGTAAATTCTTTAAAATAGTGCTTCATTTTGAGATATCTTGTAAATTATAACTTTAATACTTGTAATTTAGTTTGGAGTCATCAAAGATTTCATATCACTTGGGTCCACAGTCAACATGCATGCAAATAGCAGTCCAGATGTCATATATCATATTGGACTAGATAAATATACTACTCAATAATTCTTTAGGGTATTAAAGAACAAATATGTTTATTTGAGGATTAAAATCCTTCTAACTCAAGTGATGGTGTTTTCTCTTATGTCATATACATATGAAACTTTGACAATAAATATTGGACAATGGAAAAGAATGAATGCCTTTTTATATCAAAGGACATTGAAAGTACAATGGGCTGCTAAAAGAGAAAAATGAATTTGTTTTGAAGAATGTACAGCAGCATGCTACTTAGAAGTCAGGATGGCAAGACTTTGTCCCCCAAACTTTAGACATATTATCAGGAGTAACTAGTCCCCGGAGAAGGACATTATGTTTCATAAAGTAAAAGATCCTTGGTGAGATGGACTGACACAGTGGTGGGAACAATAGGTTCAACCAACACAATCAAGTGTAAGGGTGGTTCAAAATGGGGCAGTATTTCATTCTGTTGTACATATAGCTAGCATGAACCAGAGCCAAGTAAATAGTACTTAGCAAAAACAATTGTGATTGTAGTCACATTTTCAAGTAAATGTTCTGTTCTATTAACGAGGCAATATTAAGGTGGGATGTATCTTCAGTCCTCAACTAAGGAGAAGGTGGGTCTCAAGTAACATTTGTTACCATTCTTGTTTGTTTGGCCTGCATTTAAAATATAGGAATGCGCTTGAGACCCAAAATTAGCCAGCTCATTATCTTTGTTAAAACAAGGACTTCCTGTTTTAAGCTGTTTCTTTATTGGGCAAACTGTCTGCTTCCTGCTTAATTAAACAAAATAAGATGCTGGGACCTAAAAATGGCTGAGAACAGATCTGGCCTGCCTAACCTGCCAATACCAACCTAGGTGTCTTCCATCAGACCTTTTGATATAGCTGGACACAAAGCTCCATCAACTCTGGATATGGGTAAAACAGCACATCTGCTATAACCTTTCTCCATTGAAGATGTCTGGAAGATTAGTTCTTGTGATGAATCCAATGACCAACACCAACCATTGCTTTAGTTCTCATAACGACCATAGTTTAGCAACTCTTGGCTCCAGGCATCCCTGGTTTGGGATTTTCACCTTTGTTTACAGCTGTTTTCTCAAGCTCAACTTGGCCAGAGCAGAATCAAAATATACAAGTAAATTAGAGATTGATGGTCATAAACACTGTATGAAAGGAAGACCACGGTTGAGTTAGTTAATTGTGCCAGCCTGGCCGATAATCACATGTGGCGCTGGTTGAAAGGCGGAGGGATAAATGGGTGGTGAAGCCTCGGCCTTTCTAGTTCTCGGGTCTCTTGTTTTGTGATGGTTGTATCGGGTGCAGCTGCCTTAGCAGTTCCCTGCTTCAGCTTGCAGGATTGACTTCCTCCAAGACATCCCCAAGGAGAAGCCGCATGGATCTATCCCGATGCAGCCCTGGGTGCTGGAGCAGCTGTGTGGAGACCCTTGCCAGTGCTGAGATGCTTACACGTTCACAGACTCAGCTTTCCTCCTGCAGCCGGCATCATTGCCTCTGTTTTGTGAGGTGGAGGACTTTGTGGACTGGTGTTGGGTTAATGGGTTAATGTTGGACTTGTGGGCTTGGGCAGCATTGGGTTGGGATGTTTTCGTGATGCACCTTTTCTTTACATAAAACTCTCTCTTATACGTGAGTTGCTGTGGATTTGTTTCTCCAAAGTACCCAGACTAATACAACGGTATTCCTGATGTTACAGAAATTTTCCACAGGGCCTGTGGCTTGAGCAGGTGGTCAGGCGGATGTAGAGGAGCACTGGGGGTGGGAAGTTCAGAGAACCTTGGAGGAAGAGTAGGGAGCTGTCATGGGTGTGCAGAGGATATTTTGTTTAAGTGTAGTAGGAAGCTGAAATGGTAACAGATGGTTTATAACATACTGTGGAAGGTATTAAACCCCTACCCCAAGAAAGTGGACTTGATTTTCATGAGTAGTAGGGAACTATTCTAAGGAAAACACTGAAGAGGTTGACTAAGGTTTGCTCCTCTCTCCTGTGGATGAGAATTAGAACACTGTTATCATTAAATTAAATTATTCAAAGACAAATCTTGCTCCTTTGAATAATGCATAAATCCATTGCCTTGATGGGAAAATAAACAAACAGACCTCCATGTAATCTTCCTAGTCTTTTTCTCACCAATGTAGTTTTAATTTTTTAGACAACTTTTTAATAGGCCCTGTGTCCTCTGAAGATATATATCAATTTTACCACTAGGGATCTCAAAACACTGTCACAGTAACTTTCTGAGCTGATCTCTCTTGATTGATCACTGCAGATCTTCTCAGAGACTTCCATTTTGACCAAAATTACAGAAATTTCTCTCTGGATCTTACTGGTAAATTCAAGACTTGACGTTCCTTAGGAATTTCCCTATAAGATAATTCTCATTAGCTTGTATCTTGCTTAGTAGACAAAGAAAAAAATCTCTTTAAGCTAGGTGTACTTTGTGCATTGTTACTACCCATTGGATTGGAAACAGGCTGAGGTCAAGTGTTCAATTAAAATTGAAAATATTGGAGCATGCAAAAACCTAACTACAATAACTTGCAAATCAATGAGAAGTTTATATTATTCATTCACAAATTTCTGAAATTTAGCATAATTTCTTCACTTTTCTAATTTGATGGTCATCGCTCTGTGGACTCATGTTTGAAGTCATTTGGACCTTCCCAAAAATGTCTTACCTGAGTCTCAGAGGAGATGAGGTGTCAAAATGGTATCTAGGTAGAATCACCAGCCTGCCACTCTAGCTGTCCGACGAGAAAATTAAGAGATAAGGAAGCCAATACTGGGATGCTGGGTGCTAAAAAATAGATTTATTGTACTAGGGCCTGGTTCAACCCCTCCCTCCACTTTGATTTCCACCCATGAAGTGATTTCAGAACTCACTGAAATGTTCTAAGTTCACTGCGTCTGCCTGCAGGCTCTGTTAGCCCCTCACCAGCACCTGCCACCCTTTCCTGTGCTTTAGTCCTTCAATGAGCAGTAATTTCCTCAAACTGCTATCTAGAACGGGTCATAAATCCAAACTGGCGGAGAACCTCCAAGACCTAGCCTCAAGAACTCAAATCAGAGTTCCCCACACTGCTATCTTCCCTGAACCTGCAGTCTGGGCTTTGCAACTCCCCTCCCCAGCCAGGAGCAGCATGACTACATCAGTCATTCCCTTCCAGGCTCGCCCCAGCTCCATGTCTTCCAGTGTGGATAACGATGGATAATTAGACAAGAATTTTCATCAAATGAAGAGCTGCTGGGATATTGATCTGTGACAGAATGCAGTTCCACAGAACACAACCAGCAGTGCTAGGAGGGACGCTGGAGGGCAACCAGCGGTGAATTTAGATCCAGTTGGTCCCAAACCCACTCTATTAAGCTTGTTCCCATTCCCTGGGGGATAGCGCAGCACAGTCCCGAAACCAGGGCACCCCACAAGGCCATCATAAAAAAGGTTAAGAAAAACGTGAACACGTTCAATTCCAGGTTGTAGTCCTTTGTGTAATGTTGAATGTACCATATTAATAGATGAGTGGATTAGTAAACTCTGGCACATACACATTGGAGTACTATGCTTCACTGAAAAGCACAGATGATCACATGAAACATGCCGCTTCATGCAAAAAGTTGGAGGAAATTATGCTAAGCTAAGTCAGCCAATCACAAAAGGACAAGTACAACATGAGTCCCCTGAGATAAGTATAATCAGCACAGTAGGTATAGAAGAAAATACACTTATCTCACAATATATGAGTTGAGGTACAGGCAGTTGGGTGGAGGTCAGACCAAACCCAAGGAGGTACATGCTATTCCAACACAAAAAAGGGGAAAGGGAGAAAGTGGGGGGGGGGGCAATAGTGAGGTGATGGCATGGGGGGAGCAGGACACTAACCCACCTAGGGGGAGAGTATTTGTTATGTCTCCAAAGAATTGGGAGTATACATACAGACCCCACCACAGCGCACCAAACTAGGGCAATGTAACCACGTGGAGGAATGCATATAAAGATTGGGCTACAGGGCTGGCCCCAATCGGAGCCAAACTGACCCTCTCCGTAGAAGTGTGTGCGATAGAAAACAACACTAAACCTATAGATCAGGGAGAAGGGGTGCATACCAGGCCCACTGAGAAGGACAAAGAGAAATGGATGGTTGGTCTAGACCCCATATTGGCAACCAAACCTGGAGGACAATGTCCCTGCATGAAGCTGCTTAGGCACTGAGAGGACTGTAGGGACAACAACAATGTATGGACATGTTGTCCCCTTACAGGGGTATACTGCGACAGAGAACAATATTGGGGACATACTATGGGGAGTTAGTAAGGTCTGAACCCCACACAGCAGGACAATCCAAGAAGGGAACATAACAGATCAATAACTGGAATATAGCAAAATCACAAAGCCCCTAAAGAGGCCCACAAATAGACTTCAGTCTAAGAGGGGCAGCTCCCGGAATGCTCCCAGGACCAGTGGGGAGATCGTCCTAAAGGTTAGCAGACACACCTGGAATTCTGTATGTTTTTTCTCTCATTTTATCCTTTTCATTTCAATTTTCGATCTTTTGTTTTCTTTTTGTTTGGTCTATGTCATGGTCGGTTTGCTTACTTATATAAGACAGGAATGGGAAGCAAGTGAACTGGGAAAGGAGAGTGAAATGGTGCCGATGGTCCTGGAGCGACTTGGGTGGAGAAGGTGATGGGGGAAGGTGTGGTGAACAAACAGCACCATCGACAGGGGAACAACTAGTGAATTAAAACCAACAACAGGAGGATATAGTGATCCTGGGGGTGTTGGAGAAAAAGCAATCTAGCTGAGAGGAAGTACTAAGAGGCAGAAGTAAAGAGAATGTGATGGTGGGGCAGGAAGGTAAAAGGAAGCAGAGGAGTGATCTAGGAAGAAAAGTTATGAATAGAAGTACAGGCATAGGGGTGTACATATGTAAATACATTAATCCATAAAAATAGAGTTTGGGTCCAGTGTCTATATGGTAATGCACTAGGGTGGTGGATGGACTTTGGGCCTCTGCTCATACCTTCCCTCAATACGAGAACTTTTTTCCAACTAATTGGTATTCTGTGATGCTCACCCTCCCAGCACAATTGCTGAAGACAAAAATGATGCATAAGCAAATGTTGTGAAGAAAGCATATTGTGCCTGGATATTAAAAGATATAGCATCTGGGGTCTTGAAGTCTTGAAGTTAAACAAGCAGCCATCCAGCAGAGAAGTAACAAGCTCACATGGGAGATGCACACCAGGTGGTGCGATTATGACGTGTCATTGGGAATAGGGAATAAGCATCAGAAGACCCATAACAAACAAACAAACAAACAAAAACATATCGTTGAGAATGAGGTGGGTCAGAGCAGAGACCCAAAGTCCATCTGTAGACAATGGAACATCCCCCCAGAGAGGGGTCACAGAAAAGGAATGAGTCAAGCAGGGCACAGTACAGCACCGATGAAACACACAATAATCCTCTGGTTCCTGGAGGCTTCTCCAACCCTCAAAAGCATGACCCCAGTGCTGCCTCTCACACTTCGGACTAGCACAGGGCATGCACAAAGGTATAGATAAAAAATATAGATAAGAGATAAGAGTTCATGATACACAGAACCCAGGAACAGTAATGGGAAAAGCAATACCAGAAGAGTAGGGGGATGAGGGGCAGAGAAGAGGAGGAATGGGGAATTGATCGCAGTGATCGACACATAACCACACACACACACCCTCCAGGGGAAAGAACAACAGATACCATTGGGGAAGAGAGACAGCGGTCAGTATGAGATATGAAAATAATAATTTATAATCTATCTAGGGGTCACAAGGGTCGGGGGGAGGGAAAAAAGAGGAGCTACCACCAAGGGCTCAAGAGAAAGTAAATGTCTAGAAAAGAATGATGGCAACATATGTACAAACATGTCTAATACAATTGATGTATGGATTGTAATGAGAGTTGTAGGAGCCCCCAATAAAATGATCTTTTAATTAAAAACTAAACAAAACAGAACACTGATTTGTGTCTGTTTACTGATATAGCTTTGGGCAGTTTGAACTCATTCAGCAGCTCAGCTAAAGTAAAGGAATGTTGATTTTCAAGTGTAAAAATTACATCCAAGTGGATCCTTTAAATTAGTCTATTCTCTACCACCTGTAATCATTACAATGGCATTGGTGAACGCATAAGAGGTGTTTTTACTTTTGTTATTGTTGTATACAAAGTATACGAATACTTTCAATAATTTAAGTTTTGTTATAGTTTAGGGACGGTTCACAAGATTCTGAAATTTGAGTAAAATAATTTGGATTAAATATAGTAATGTTGAGTATAGTGGAACATTAAAGGAAAATGTAATTTGTCCTGGAAGAAACTCACCTATTAGGCTTTCACATGCAAGTTTTATTTTATAAAGATAAACTGAACTAATCTTCTAATTAAAGCATATTTCCATATATTAATTGGTGAAAATTGGAAATTAATTTATTGTTATCCATGAAACTGTCTAGTGAGTTATTTATAGTTCTCATTACAGAGTTAATGAATTAATGACAAATTCCACCTACATTTAAATGTTAAAAATAATTTTCAGAGACTGGTGGGTGGAGGGAGGGTGGGGTGGAAAGGGAGAACCAATTACAGGGATCTACATATAGCTCCTCCCTGGGGGACGGACAACAGAAAGGTGTGTGAGGGGAGACATCAGATGGTGGAAGGTATGACACAACACTACTTTATAAATTATCTAGGGTTCATGAGGGAGGGAGCAACAGGGAGGGAGGGGAAAACGAGGAGCTGATACCAGTGGCTTACGTGGAGAGTGAATGTTTTGTGAGTGACAAGGGCAATGAATGCAGAAATGTGCTTTACACAATTGATGTATGTATATGGATTGTGATGAGAGTTGTATGAGCCCCTAATAAAATGATTAAAAACAACGACAAAAAATAATTTCCTTGCATTATTAGTAATACCTTTATATAGAGATGTCTGTAATGTGTTAACTTGAAAATAAAGAAGCCTTTAAGCATGGCAAGAAAAATGTGTACTAAATAAAATTTAAGTCGCTTAGAATTTTGTTTACTAATATTTACTTGTATACCTATTATATTCTTTCCATAACTGTACATTTTAAAAATAAATATGTATCTATATACTAATTATTTGACTAGCAGAAATATTGGATGCCTTATATATACATATGTTTAATTTCTCAATGATTCTAAAAGTTTTAAGAAAGTGCTATTTTATATATTTTTAAATGTTCTCTCATTTAATGTTTTTGAAATGTTCTCCTCTCATTTAGAAAATCTTTCATCCTTGTTTTTTGAGTTTATTTTAAACTACTGATGACCCAGACCCTTCAGGAGTGAAGGTATGGGCTATTCCACCAGACAAAGAACCAGCTAACGTGCATGCGGAGGGCAAAGAGAAAGCAGAGCAGGCAGTAGTAGTTGCTATCTGCTCTCATGTCAGTTCCGCCTCATAGTGACCAAGGTGCAACAGAACAAACACTCCCGGATCTTGCACTGTCCTCACAGTTTTCTTTCTTATATTTTGAGCCCATTGGTGCAGCCAATGTGTCAATTTATTGTGTTGAGCACCTTCCAATGTTCGCTTTCCCTCTACAGAGCATCCCTCTAAGGAGCATCCTGGTTACATTCTTTCCTAAACAGATTTGTTTGTTGCTTGGGCAGTCTATGGTTTTTCAATATTATTCACCAGCACCATAATACAAAATAACCAACTTTTTTTAAACTGAAAACAAGAAAAGCATTTAAATAAACATTAACCTTGTTTTTAAGCTTTCAATTTTTACTTGTTTAAAATAGCACTAGTGAATAGAATTTCTAAGAAAGAAAAATAAGCATAAGATTGAAGAGGCAACATAAAATGTGTATTAACTTGGAAATTGGAGTAGGAGTGTTGGAGTTAAAGTCTTTACTTTTATTCTATCAGTTATTGATGTGTATGAATTAGAAAATAATAAATACCATAATCAGTATTCACATAGGTAACATGGAGATTCCAACAGGTATTTTGTTCCTCGGAGAATCCTTGAGATTCTGTAGTTAAGTGCAGAACTACCAACGGAGCCACCATCATATTGTACAATCTGAATACAGTTTAATAAATGTTAATGATGAGTATTCATCATTCATCTTTCAGTTTGTCATAACATGGTTTGTTCATTTATAAAATAGAAGACATAAATCCTATTTATTAAAATAATCTTTTGCTAGACCATCATTAAAAGCAGGCTTTTCAATTTATAAAATATATTGCTCTGAAAATATTTATTGTTACCCTTTTATGCCATTTAGTCTTCTATTAACTTAGAGTCTAAACTTGTTTTGTCAATTCTCTTAAGTAAATAAATTTTAGAATCCTTTTAAATATCAACTTGTTACTTTATTTACTCATTCATTAATTTTTTTCTGCACTTACCCTTGTAAGACATTATGATAGGCTCAAATTATAAACCAAAAAACACAGTAATTGCCTCCTAGATTTGTTAGCCTCCTATGAATTCTAGTACTAATTATAATTTTAAGCACCTACTTTCTAGGTTAATTGATCCATAAAGATATTGCCAGAAGTCAATATTTAGATGGGGACAACATGAGGTCATCATATAAAGCTGCTACTAAGACTTAGATTATAAACCATTCCATCAGAACCCACCTCCATAAAAAAGATGCTAACTGCCTCATTTTAGACCCACAAAGTGACTGGTGGGTTGAATGAATGGCCTTTGGCTTAGTACTTTAATGCTTGGATGTGGACCTCTACTAGGTGGTATGCCTGCTTGATTCCTTGTTCTGTCTTACTTCATATACCCACACATGCAAATATCTGTACTCTACCTGCTTGACTTCACTCCCACCAGCATCGCCCATATCCAAACAACGTTGTTAGATTTATTTACAGGAAAAAACATTTTTAAACGAGTTTCTTCCTCCACACTTGGTTCTTTCTAATCAATTTTCACATTAAAACTTAGTGATTGTATACCCAGAAATCCTTCACACACACTGCAAAATATTCCTTTTATTGCTCATTTGTATCTATCTAAAGTAGGAAATAGTGATGCTACACAAAGATTGTCTGCAGCTTGACTGAGTTTATATGCATGATATGAAACAAATTAGTCACATATTTATTTAGCAAAAGTGTTTACATTTTTTATATAAGTACATTGAAAAAATAATGTATTTATTCCTTTAAGAAACATAAACATTATGAGATAGTTAAGGTTTATTGTGTCAATCTGGTCAATAAACACATGTGGGATTAATTGAAGGGCAGAGAAATAAATGGCTCGGTGAGCCTAGCCTTTCTGTTTCTCTTGTCCCTGGCTCCCTGATGGTTGGATCAGGGTGCAGCTGTCTTAGCCAGTAAACTGATTCAGCTGACAAGGCTCACTTCCTGCAAGACATCTCTGAAGGGAAACCACATGGACCTATCCTGATGCAGCCCTGGGTACTAGAGCAGCCTCATGGAGACCCCTTCCAGTGCTGAGATGCTTACACCATCCCTGGATTTAAAGACTTTCTACCCACTAGCCTATGATCCTCCTGCATTCAGCGCCATTGTGTGTATTTTGTGAGTTTAAGGAGGAATTTGTAGTTCGGTGTCGGACATAAGGGCTAAATCGGATTTACGGGCTTGGACTGGGATTGGGACGCTTTCTGAATGTTCACTTACCCTTTATATAAATATCTCTCATACATATGTGAGTTTCTGTGGATCTGTTTCCCAAGTTTACTCAGACTAGCACACATTATTTCATTGTTTTGCAAGTCATAAGACAGATATTATTTTAATTTCACTTGCCATTCAATTTCTTAAAAATCCCCTCAAATATGCTAAAGTTTCTTTTATAGATATCCATTATTGCATTGATAAAATAAAATTAATTGTAAAATAAATTCATTTTACTTGCAATAGACCACTGACTCCAGCTCTTTACATTTGGAAGAAAGTGGAAAACTTATATATGAATGGAGTTGATTCATTCAAGTGCTGGTATTTTTAAATGGTAACTTTTTGTTGTTAATTATGAATAAAATCTCGAAGGGAAAAAAGTTTTTAAAAATCCTTGAATAAGGTTTAAATTAAATTCATAATTTCTCAGTGTTTCTGTTAAGCTGTGAATTTCTTTCCATGCCAGACTTCCAGGCTCCATTAATGAAGAAGTTCAGAGCCAATAATAGAATAAAATGCTTATAAATGTTTTGAAATATTCTAAAATGTAATTTTACATAAGTTTCAAGGATTAATTTAGGAACTAAGAAATTTTTCATGATTAAATTGTAAATGATATAATTATATTGAATACATTTCATGTTTTGGTCTATAATAGATTTCAAAACAGAAAACATCAATATGAATTAGGCTGAAGCTTGAGAGGGTAGGTAGCTCTGTTCAAAATCAGTGTTGATTTAAAAATCAATACAAGTTGAAACAAACATGTTACATTTATCCATGTAGTATTTATAATAGTATGGACAAAGTAAATAATGAAAACATTCCTAGTATCTAGGTGTGCTAAAGACAAGTATACAGCATGTAAAAGTCTGGCTAAATAATTTTTCATATAACTTAGATCAGCCTGCCACTGATCACCATGCTCAAACACTTGTGAAAGATTCTCTAAGCATTTTTGTACATTCATGCTATAACAAATAATATAAACAATTTCAAATTTCAGAAATATCAATCAAGTCATTCTTTGTATATTGCTATCAATTTATTTATTGCATATGGTATTTCTCTTTAGCTTGATTATTATATGAATTATATTACCTATTTTAGGATAACATTGTGGAAATATTTATGTGTATATAAATTTATGATGATAGATAAAAGAGAGATTGAAGTCAAATAGAAATTATAAGTAGATAGACACATGATAGTTTCTAACCCCATATTTCATAAAGTCATGTTGTATTTTTTCCCAATAATTTGAAATTTGGTCCTACTTGCCAGCTTGTAAGTATGTAATACTTTCATACACCCGTTTATACAACAGAAACTCCTGGATCTGAATAAAATTTATGGCTATTTCTCAAAACACTTTAGTTTTTGTTTGCATTGGTTCTTTTGACTTTCAAATTCAATGAGGGTGCACCAAGTCCCGAGGATCATGTTCCTGCTTGGAGCAGATAATGCATGGGGAGGACTGTGGGGCCGGCCCCACCACAGGACACAGTGTCCCTCATTGAACCATGGTGCTTCAGGGGACCAT
>NW_022111301.1:1291999-1293698 GCF_000313985.2 Echinops telfairi | reverse complement strand
GAGAAACAGGTGGAGGCTAAAAATCCTGAGATAGCATATACATGAAAAATAAATATAGCCTAGTTTTTCTTGCATTGAGTGATGCTATTGATCTGTTTATAAGCCTTTTTATTATTTTATTAGGGACTTTTACATCTCTTGTTACAGTCTATACATTGATTGCATCAGGTTTGTTTGTACATATGCTGCCTTCATTTATTTCCAGACATTTACTTTCTATTGAGCCCTTGGTATCAGCTCCTCTTCACACACCCCCACCTCATACCCCCTCCCCCTTGGTAGATTATAAATTATTATTATTTTCATATCTTACACCGACTGCTGTCCCCCTTCCCCTGTGTTTTCTGTTGTTCCTCCCACTGGATAGGGGTGTATTGTTATATGTCACTCATTGTGATCCATTCCCCCTTTCTTCCTTCCTCTCCCCACCTTTATCCCTACCCTCCTGAGATTTTTATTTCCACTTCTGTTCTTATGTTCAGTGTGTCATGAGCCCCCATATCTTTTCTATACCTGTGTACATGTTCCTGTCTAGTCTGAATTGAGAAGCAGTCCTGGGATCCTGATAGTGGGGGGTATGGAAGTTTCAAGGAACCAGAGGAATACGGTGTGTCCTATTGATGGTTTACTGTACCCTGGTTGACTCATCCCTTCTCTGTGGCCCCTCTGTGGAGGGATTGTTCCATTGTCTACAGATGGACTTTGGGTCTCTGCCCCCCAGCCCCTCATTCTCCACAATTTGTCTCTGTTTGTTTGTTATGTGTCTTATGATGCCTATTACCCGGTCCCGATGACTTCTCATGATTGTACTGATGGTGTGATTCTTCCATGTGGGCTGTTGCTTCTCTGCTGAATGGCTGCTTGTTTAACTTCAAGCCTTTAAGACCCCAAGCACTATCTTTTAATAGCCGACACCATCCGCATTCTTCACCACATTTGCTTATGCACCCGATTTGTCTTCAGCGATTGTGTTGGGAGGGTGAGCATTTGAGAATGACCATTTGTTCTTGTATTGAGGGAGGGTAGCAGCAGAGACCCAAAGTCTGTCCACTACTACAGTATATTGCCGAATAAATATACGTACATAGGCCAATACCTCTATTTTTGTGTCTGTAATAGAAAGCAAGAATAATTTGTTAGTGGGGGTAGCATGTCAACATGGTGGGGATGTGATATAAAAATGATAGCTGTTTTTGGAGTTAAAAGCTGTGCAAGGGTTGAGTAAAATGAGTTCTTTTAAAACGTTCATTACTTGTAGCCTAAAATAATGTTTTGAGCTATGGGCATGCAGAATGCATTAGAATATGTTCGTTTGTGGATGGTTGGGAAAATTATGTCACACGCTTTGTTTCTTTTTTTATGTTGAGAAAACACTATGTTCTATCATATGAAAAATCTTTACATTGAGAGACAGAGAGATAACATCTTTCAAAATCATGAGACTCTTCATATAGTTTAGAAGCAGAAACTGTGGAAAATCAATATTTTGGAAATAAGGGGTTATGAATAGTAATGAAGCCTAGAAAATCATGAGAATGTGCATCTCACATAAAGTAAAGAACAATTTATTAGAGATAAGCCTCACTGCCAGTGAGTGAACTCCAACTCAGAGCAATCCTACCAGAAAAAAATACTATGATCTCTGAAAATTTGCAAGGCTGTAACTCTTTACGGGAGTAGAAAACCTCACCTTCACCAT
>NW_022111301.1:1288702-1290323 GCF_000313985.2 Echinops telfairi | reverse complement strand
AAAAAAAACAAAAACAAAAACAAAACAAAACAAAAAATAGAATACAATTATCCTCATATATCTTCTCAATTACTTTATAATTTACTGAATTCAAGTACATTTTTATGACAGTATTTAATTAGATATTCTAAAAGAAGTATATTGTGGTTGCTGTACATATAAACTACCTACTCACCTAATGATTGATAATTGGGTTTGTCATTTTTCTTTTATCAAAATGTTTAGTATGAGAGAGGAAAAGAGATTTTGGATCTGCCAAAGTACGTTCATCTAAAAATTTTCATGGCAATTGAAATATTTTAGGGTAATTATGTATCTATGAAAATTTTCCCATATGTGTTACATCCGCATTTAAGCATCATTCAATGAATAAATATGTTATATTTTTACTCATACTTTGCAAATTTGAAAAAGAAGCTTTAGAAAATCTGTTCAGGTGCACACTGCCAATAAATTGTGAAGTAAAAATTAGATATGTTTGTCTGATTGCTGTTCTTTTGAATATTAATAATGAACATTTTTACTCATTTCTAGGGGTTAAGAACTAGCCATTTTATTTCACCATTCATTACAAAACAACTAAAGCTCCAGGAATCATTATTATTACTGGTATGTATAAAAATGAGAAAGCGGAGGTAATGTAACTGGCTCAAGATCACACAACTCTGTTCCCGTAAAGAGTTACAGCCTTGGAAATTCACAGGCACAGTTCTGCTCCTTCCTACAGGGTCACTAAGAGTTGGAATTGACTTGTAGGCTATGCGCATATGGTATACATCCTTTTCTCCTTGCTATTGTTTTGTATTCAAAAGATTGCACCCAGATCTTCCAAACCACTCACAGGTACTCTTCTGTGCATTTGGTCTCAATGAAAAAATATGATTCTGCTTAATAAGGTATTCTGTTTTCAGTGTCCTGAAAAAAAAAAATGGGCCAAGAAATCATTCCATCATGGTCTGCTCTTCCTCCATTGCACAAGGGAATAGAATCCCTTTACGTGCTCACTGATACACGATTATGTGGTATTTCTCCCTCCTTAACAATATCTTAACTGAAAGATCTCTGGTAGCATAATGGGTTATGCTTTGACTTGCTGACTACAGGTCAGCATTTTGAAACCATCAACTGCTCTGTGAGAGAAAAATGAGGCTTTCTACTCCTGTAAAGAGTTACAGTCTCTGAAACCCCCAGGGGCTGTGCTACCCTCTTCTATGTGGTGACTATGAATTGGAATGGACTCAATGATAGTGAGTTTTATTTTTTTGATGATATCTATCTGAAGTACATAAAAGAACGTCCAATAAGTGGCTACTGCTTTCTTGGATTCAAATAGGGCATTCCCTACAGATAGTGGCAGAATTCGTGTCTTGAAATTAAAATCTGAACAACAGACAAACATAATAAAAGTATGTATACCAAACAAATTTGGACAACTCATTACATCTCATTGGGTGATGTTTATACAATTTCTTCTCCCCAAATCAAATTAAGAAAAAGTGGAATGTCTGTGGCATGTGCAAAAGTAATTAAAAGGCTTAGTTCCACATACACTATTATGATTCTTAAACTATTAAAATCAACTGTTACTGTAAGTGCATGAATTCTGACTGTTTCAAATTTG
>NW_022111301.1:1284713-1286415 GCF_000313985.2 Echinops telfairi | reverse complement strand
CCGTTCTTCTCCTGCTCTTCTCAGGGCTGTGACCAATGACGTAGCCTGTACAGTCTTACACGTGCATGGTCACATCCCCTTTCTCCGCCCAGGGATTGCCAAATACAAGTACTGGTATACCTCTGGGCTTGGATATACACTACATTTATTTACAGTACTTAGTCTGCTATATTTTATTTTCTTATTAACCCCTATCTGCACCCAGTGTTGACTAGGGTTGCATAGAGCAGCCTGTGTGAGAACTCATAATATACATGTTGCGTTGAGTACACACTCTATTATTGCATGTGTTGTGTTAGCACTTCCCATACATATGCAGTGACGCTGGGTATGCAGTAACGCAGCATATGCAGTAGCACAGTCATACACAACGCAACGTGTGTATTGTGAGCCCTAACCCAGGCTGCCCTATGCAAAGAGTCATGTCATCATATTCTGGACTGTCATCAGCCTGCGTTAAGCCACAAACTATACAAGCTGCGTTGTGTACATGCGATAAGGCAATGCATGTAGTAATGCAACGCATGCAGTAACAGCGTGTATAGTTATTGTTGATACCATATTGTTTTTATTGACACTCTTTTCCACTTACAGAGCTAGTTTATTATTTTTCTTTTAAATAAATATTAAAAAACATTTAACCTACTGATGCCTCAATTAATATAATTTTATTGGTATCTATTTTTATTTTGAAATTCACCAGTAGCTGCATCATTTCCCACCCTTGGCTTATACTCCAGTCAATAAGTTTTCCTAGGTTTTTTTGTGTTAAAATTAGGTACCTGGTCTTATATCCGGGTCAGGACTGCTCGAGTATATATGGTAATTTCAGAACAATGTTAAATGAAATTTGGTGATTTTATGAATCAACACATTGTGAGACGAATCACAGCCATGATTACTTATGCAACATTGTACAACATTTAAGAAGCATTGTTTTAATGTTTTTCCAGTGTTCTAGTAATTTAGTATAAGAAGACAAAAGACTGTTCTGTTGTGATGTTGATTCTTTACACAGCGGTTAAAAATTTGATCAATTCTAATACATTTCATTGTTTGAACACATATACAACGTTAGCCTCAACCCACATTAAGTATAATATTTTGATGGAGAATCACAATTCATACTCTGCTTGGATTAAAATAAAGAAATTTATTGTTTTAAAAGATAGTCAAAGAGGGGAATGCACTCATTCTCACAAAATAAAAATAAAGGTTTGACTATGCTGCAGCCACATAGTCATTTTTGTACAGTAAAATCAGTACCCGAAGGTGCAATATTCTAATTGATGTGTGATGATGCAAGGTAGTCGAGAGCAGGTTATTTTGAAGCAAAAAAGTTTCTGTGATTTGTTCAAAGGTTAGATGTGGATTTAGGACTTTATAGCTTCTCTGAGATTTAATACCAACCAACCTTGTTTATTATCTTGGTTACAAGAATAAACATATTTTTAATAACTGAATTTGGTTGGGAAGAAAAAAATTACTTAGATATGTTCATTTGGTAACAAATATATTTTAACTTACTTCCACTTTTTTAGAGTTAAGTAGATAGGATCCAGTGCGTAGTTACAGACATATATGATGGGAATGAGGTCACAAAGAGAGCACAAAATGTCTACATGATGAATTTTTCAAGAATAGAGGGTAAAGATTAACTTGCTTAAGGCAAAGTAATTTTGAGAAAATTTTTCAAAATGGG
>NW_022111301.1:1283129-1284342 GCF_000313985.2 Echinops telfairi | reverse complement strand
AGGATCGGGTCTATCCTGTCCTATAGGGTCGCTGTGAGTCAGCATCGACTCAGTGGCAGTGAGTTTGGGAATTTTGTTTTTTGTTTTTATACAATATTAACAATTTGAGATATAAACAATGTTTCATAATGACAAATGGGTGCTACTAAAATGCATCAAAATATTATTATGATTGGCATCGTAGTTACACATTGGATTTTAATCCTTGTAGTCGCCAGTTCAAAACCCACAGCAGCTCCCTGGTAGAAAGACTGGGCTTTCTACTCCTGTGAATAGCTAAGTCTCAGAACCTACAGGGGAGTCACTGTGAGTCAGCACTTACCTCATGACAGTGAGTTTTTTGGAGAGTTTATATTATTATGATAAAAGTGCTTTACGATATCTTATTATTGTGAGGTGGCATGAAGTCAGTTTTGACTCCTAATCAACATATATCCAAGAGCACCAAATACTGCCAGGCCCTGCACCATCCTCACAAACAGTGGTGTGTTTGAGTCTATTGCATCCACCGTCAGTCTGTCTTATTGTGGGTTCTCTTCTTCTTTCATTCTTTTTTTTTAATGACCCTCTATTTTACCAAGCATGATGTCCTTTTCCAAGGACGATCTCTTGACAAAATGTCCAAAGTTACATGAGTAAACATCTTGCTATCCTCACTTCTTTTTCAAAAAAAGCATTTTATTGGGAGCTCTTTCAGCTCTTATCACAATCCATACATATATCCATTGTGTCAAGCTCATCTGTTTATATGTTGCCATCATCATTTTCAAAGCATTTTCTTTCTACTTGAGCCCTTGATATCAGCTCATGTCTACCCCCCTCAACCCTCTCCCTCATGATCCTTGATAATTTATCATTTCTTTTTTCATGTCTTATACTGACCGTTGTCTCCCTTCATCCACTTTTCTATTGTCTGTCCCCCTGGCACGGGGTTATATGTAGATCACAGTGATCGGTTCCTCTTTTCTCCCCCCACCTTCCCCTTACCCTCCTGATATCACTACTCTCATTATTGATCCTGAAGGCTGGATTCCCTGTGTTTTGAGTTCTTATTTGTACCAGTGCACTTGCTCTCGTCTAGCTGGAGTTGTTAGGTTGAATTGAGGTCATGATGGTGGAGGGGAAGAATAATTAAAGAACTAGAGGAAAGCTGAATGTTTCATTGGTGCTATACTGCACCCTGACTGGCATATCTCTTCCTTGTGACCCTTGT
>NW_022111301.1:1281515-1282382 GCF_000313985.2 Echinops telfairi | reverse complement strand
TATTTCTCACTAATACAATAATTCACATGTCATGTATCAATTCTTCTGCAGTGTTTCTTATTCATTGTTTCTCTTACACATCTTTATTAAGTTATTAGAAATACCTATGGCATGGGCCAGGTATAATTTAGTCCTAAACATGACTTTCTTGATTTCCAATGCTTTAAAGAGGTTTTATGTCAGAGCTTTGCTAATTGAACCATTTTTGCTATACATGCATTGGAATGGCCTCAATGGCGATGAGCTTGGATTTTCAGAGTGAGCTACCATGGATACTGACCGTGGATCGAAGTAAAATGAAATCCTTGACAACTACAATGTTTTCTTCATTTATCATGATGTTCAGTTGTGACAATTTTTTTTTCTTTACATTGAGTTGCATTCCATATTTTCAACTGCAGTCTGCTTTTCATTAATACGATCTTTTAGCTTTCATCAAGGAAGTTTGTGACATGTGTACATGGTGGGTTGCTAATAAGACTTTCTCCAATCCTGATGACATATTCTTTTTCTTATAGTCTACCTTTTCAGGCTATCTGCTCAGCATATAGACAGATTTAGTGTGGTGAAAAGATACAACCTTGACACATTTTTTCTAACTTTAAGTCATGCAGTAGTTCCCCTTTCTATTCAAATAACTGGATTCCCTGTGTTTCCAGTTCCCATCTGTACCACTGTGCATCCTCTGGTCTAACCAGGTTTTCAAGGTAAAATTGGGATAACGATAGCAGATGAACCCCTCATGACCAGTGGTGAGAGTGGTGATACCGGGAGGGAAGGGAGTATAGAAAAGGGGAACCGATCATAAGGATCTACATATAACCTCCTCCCTAGGGGATGGGCAACAGAAAAGTGGGTGAAGGGAGA
>NW_022111301.1:1278655-1279680 GCF_000313985.2 Echinops telfairi | reverse complement strand
TTTTTTTAATTGATAAGTAGGTTTCTTAAAGAAAAGTGTAAAATTCAAATGGAGCCTATCGGAATGCCATTGTAAATCTTTATCACATTTAATTGGCATCACTTCAGCCAAGCTTTACTTTGCATTCCTAAGGTATTGAATTCCTGTTTCAAGTGAATTCCTATGGTATTGAATTTCCGTTTCAAAACAACAGGAAACCCCACACTCTCTGCAGCTTTATTTCTCAATTTGGAAAGCAGAAAGTTTATTCTCATAGCATCAAAATTATCTCATCTGCTAAATTATCTAGCCTTGCATTTGGCTAATTTCAACTACCAAAAGGCTTCTTATCCCTTCAATCAAACTGAACAGATATGAAATGAATCTTTTGTTCATAAAATTTGTCCAATAACTTAACCTCAGATTAAGAAAAGTTAGTTCCCTGTTGATAACCTTTGCCATGGTCATGCACATCAATTATACTATGTATTCCAAGGAGGAAATATTAATGTGGAAAATGTTAGTGTAAAACTCTGTATTACATTATGCTTCAGTTTTCTGTAAGACACATAAAGATATATTGGATCTTACTCACACTTTAAAAAAATGTAACCCAAATATGCCTATACTTAATAGAAAGTTAAGATAATATATTCAGCTAAGAAACTTTCACATAGATCGAGTTCTATAATCAGGCAACATGAAACAAAATGTGATTAATTTTTTTTTAGTTAGCAGGTCAGAATAACATATAGTTTTTGTTCTTTTTACTCTGATATTAATGCTCAATTCAAGAGATGATGAAACAACCTGAATAATATAGAACAAATAAAATAATGAAGAGGGCAGGATCATCAATGTCTCAGTGTGAGATAACGATAAGGGAATATGTCATTATGTTGGAGAGTGTTGCAGCAAGCACTTACTCCTTGCTTCCTGGTGTTAGTTTTAAAAATTATTAGTTCCCTGTACTGGAACACTCCAATGTGGAAGATGAGAACTCTCCCCTTCTTTTGTCTGGTTACAAGTATGAAACTGTGGTGACT
>NW_022111301.1:1270337-1277471 GCF_000313985.2 Echinops telfairi | reverse complement strand
ATATATATATATCCCCTCAGGAAACCCCAAAAGTGTTTATTCTTATTATCTTATTTTTTTGTTTGAGTGTTGAGTTAAAATGATCTGAACGGTAATGGAGGACGACATTTAGTAGACATGTTTTATATAGTTCTATGTGAACTTGAAGTAGCTTAAGACAAATCACCAAAGTGTAATATTAAGAATGCAATTTACTTTGGATAATTGTATTGAGTGTGGGGACAGGGACATTAAACATGCTCCGTGTAAGCGGGTCACTCTCCAATTCATTCACGTTGTTAATGACTTTACATTAGCAAATGGATTCCAAAGATGGGAAGCAAGGATTGAGCTTCTGGTGGTATGATTACCCTGAATCCTATAGACGGACCCAATCATAACCGATCAGGTTATGTGGTCTCTTCACAAGAGAAGTGAGGAACGTTTCCCATGTGGGGACAGTGAGAGAAATACTCTTAAAACTATAGAAGAAGTGTCATTGGCTTTAGAGATGGAGGACAGGGTCACAGGTTTAAAAAATGCGGATAGAATCTAGAAATGGGTACGGAATAGAAGGTGTATCAAGTCCTACATCATCCATAAAGGGACAAGCCTTACTGCACTGTAAGTTTAGCCCAGTGGGAGTAGTTATCAGATTTCTGGCACATAGAATAGTAAAATAATGAAATCTGTTGTTTTAAGTTTGTGGGGATTTGTTTTGACAACTGTAGATAAGAATTAGTACAGTAGTAAATAGATAGATGACAGATAGATAGATGATAGATAGATAGATAGATAGATAGATAGATAGATAGATAGATAGATAGATAGGTGATAGGTAGAATGGAAAAAAAGAGGTGATAGAGAGGCTTAGTTATTTTCTTAGAATAAAATGTTATGAATAGGCTGTAAAGTACCTCACATGCAAAACATGAATAAAACACCTCCGATAAGTGCTCCCAAAATAAATCATGTAACTTCTTCGTTCTTTTTATGTTCATGCAAAAATCTTACTGAAATAAAGAAGTAAAATCTTATAATAAAAATGTGTTCTTCTAAGCTGGATAATGTCTGATTCTTTGGGTAGGTAATCTCTATGAATATATAACACTGTAGTCCTCCTACCAGATCTATAACTACTCAAATTTCCTATTGTTAAGATTAGAGCATATTTCATTGTTCACCCATAGCTAGGTGGGCTAAAATCTGTGGCTGCATAAGACAGCACTTCACTTCATCTATCTGTCTAATTTTTACAGAACACTAACATCTTATATCACTGTACCTTTTCCTCAAGTTGTCAGAGTTACAGACCCCAGTAGCACAGATGTCTTGCCACTATAATAATGTAACTGCTTATTATAATTCACCAGAAAAATATCTTTAGATATTCGGTGACAAAAATTAGGACTGGCATTGGAACTGGCAAGATAGTTGCAATCTCAAACTTAGAAAATTAGTTCAGGTCCTGTAGGAAACTTACAGTTTCATAAATATAGAAAAATACCCACGGTCTTTCCAGACCCTCGCTACTGGATAAAGACTGGTGCCCTCAAAAATGACATGATGGAATTAATGACTTCTTTTTGGAAACACCAGTCCAAATACCTCTGAGGACAGCTTTTACTGAACACAGTACTGGTAAAGATTTTGGAGGTGGAGGATAAAATCATATCCAATTTTACTAAAGGGTATGTATGAAGAAGGGTGTCTACTGAATATTTCCATTGCCATATATATAAAACAACAAAATGACAACAAAAAAAGTATTGCTTTTTTGTTGATTCTGAATCATAGTGGTTCCATATAACAGAATAGAGCTGCCAAATGGGGTTTTCAAAGTGGTAAATTTTTACAGAAGGCTACGTACGACCACTTGCTCTTTCAGAACAGCGAGTGTTCAAGTTGCTGACCTTCTGGTTAGCAGCTAAGTGCTTAACCACTGTGACACTAGTTTCCTTCTATCCTCACATATGCATTTTTCCTATATCTAAATATTTCTAGCAAGTATGAAACAGAAGATATGCTTTTTGTTGTTGACAGGTTCCATTGAGTCAGCTTCAACTTATAGCGATCCTCTGTATGACAGAATGTAATCTATGTATCCTTTATGCACAGACAGACCTATGCCATCCTTACCGTTGTCCATGTTTGAGCCTACAGTTGTGACCACTAGTCAATCCATCTCTATGTTAAATTGGTCAGAGGCAACCAGCTTCAACTTGCTTTTGCAGCCAAGTCCTTCCAAGAGTAGGTAGCCCACAAAATGAAATGGTGAATTCTAGCATAACTGAGTTATTTTTCCATTGCAAGGTTATCCAATATATCTAATAATTTGATCAGAAGAGAGTGGCAATCATCGGTTTCCACTCTCTTCTGATTTGTCATGCATGTCACCATGCATGACAAATCATGCATGTTGCCATGCATGATTTGTCAATCATTAGATTTATTCACACAGGATTTATTTCTTGTTACAAGTGTCACACGTCCTCTTGTTTAGGTAGCATTTCATATAAACATTATATTACAATATAATATCTTATTCTTAGCATCCTTAGTAAACACTAATATAATTATGACCCAAATGGATTGATTCAGGTACTGGAGCAATGAGCAGCCATCATTATTGGACAGATATGTGAATCTTAGTAAACTGGTGGAAAGATCATGATACAGGGACCTGACAGAAATTCTGAGAAATTCTATTCATGGTACAATTAAAAAATAGAATTTGACCATATTGACCTTAATAAGATGCATGATAAATCTGATAATTTTATAATTTAATACATCTGAAATATATATTTCACTAATCAGTCAGTCATATTAATTATCCTACTTTTGCCCAACTGTATGAATGATTCCTGTTTCTTGTTACAAGTGTCACATATCCTCTTCATGCCCTTGTTTAGGTAGCATTTCATATAAATATTCTATTACAGTATAATATCTTATTCTTAGCATCCTTAGTAAACACAAGTCTGTATTATAAAACTAGTCACATAAAGCAGACAAATAACCTTCTGTAAAATTGTATTAATGATTTCAAGGGCTTAAGAAGTCAGAAGGTACAAGGAGAGTAGGAGGGCTATGGAAGAACCTGCATATTTTTCACTTCTTTTAATTCATAGATATGATATGATCTCTAATCATCGTGATCAATTAGACCTCCAATTGAGATTGACTGGTTGTATTATACATTGGGAAAAATTTAGGGCTAGATCATGAAAGAATTTACATGAAAATTTCCAGGAAGCTATGCTTTAAAAATCTATAAGGGCCTGGTTATGCTGTATGGTAGGCATTGGGCTGCTAGCCACATGGCCACCAGCCACGCTTCAGAGAAAGGTGGGCTGCTCAAGATTTATCATACACCATCTATATATCACCTGTGTATCATCACTATGATTCCATGGCAGTGGGTTGGGTTAATGTTTGTCTTGTTTTTAATGTAAATAAAACTACACCAAAAAAATACTACTATCCTTATACCATATTATAGGTGCTATCTTTTCCTAGTAGTATCACTCAACATTTAATAGGTTTATTATTAGAAAACCTATAACAATATTAGATTGGGCTATTTTTGTATGTGGCTGAGAAGTGTATCAAGGACCATTTGCTTTAACACTTCTTTCCCAATTCCACCTTTTGGCCTTGGTCTATGTTTTCTTACTATATATTTAAAAAGCATAATTTCTTAATATTTGTATTATTAGTTTCTACAATATTTTTCAGAACATAAATATACCCCCCAAAAAAGGAATCTCAGAGGTTACCAGAAATCATTTAATAAAGCATAGAAAATCCCATTACAGTCATAACATTTTAGCCTCTCAGTTACATATATTCTATCATGTATTTGAACTATTTTATATATGTTATTATAAACGCCTAATTGAGTGTGTATGAGTGGGTAGTTTTTCTAAACTGATGTCTTATAAATTCCATCCAGTTATTTCCATAGGTCTTATCCCAAATAAGCCTTCATCTCAGCTTCCAACACATTTTCTTGTCTTGTCTTATGGACCATTGCTATTTAATATTAATATTTATTTAAGTCCACCAATAAGGAAGACCCAAGAAGAAAGGATGCATTTGAATTATGATGCTTAGAAGAATATTGAAAGTCTGTCTATATCACCATATTTACTGGAAAAGTTTTTTTCTTGATGGTTTAAAATTATGACTTTATTTTTAGCTTTTGAATGTGAATACAATGTGTTTTGGTGTAGATAACTTGGAAACTCATACATGGAACACATGAAGATGCTTAATGGTGTAGCTTAGTGTTTTTCATCTAATTTCAGTATTTCAGGAGCTTTTCTCAAATACGCTTTCTATTCTATTTTTACTCTTCAATCATCAGGGAGCCCCAGATAAGACATACATGGTAGTTTACTCTAGGGGGTCCTGCAAGTTTTGGGGACAGTGTTCATTCAGTTTTTCCCCTGTTAATACATTAAGTAATCTATATAATAAAGGTTTTAAGATAAATGTCTACAGAAAAGATTTCCATTAATGATTTTAAAAAGAAAAACATCCTTATCATTGAATCAATTTCAGCCCATAACAATCCTAAATGACAGCGTTGAACAACCACTGTGACTTTCAGAGGCTACAAATCTTTAAGAGAGGGACCAGATATCCTGATCTTCCTCTCATTAATTAATGTGCTGCTGGGTTTGAACCATTGACTCTGAGTTCACCAGGTCAACAGCTCTCTTCTAGTGCTACCAAGTCTCCTTTCGTGGTACATCACTCCCTCCCTCCTGCCCTCCATCCTTCATTATAATCAAGTTGATTCTGACTCAAGGTGACTCCAGAGGACTAAGTAGAACTGCCCTTCTGGGTTTCTGGGTGGTAACACTTCAAAGGAGCAGAATGCCTCAGTCTTCTACTCCGGCACAGCTTGCGGTTTCAGACATCTGACTTTGCGGTTAGCCATCCAATGCGTAACCGACTCTACCACCAGAGCTCCTAGTTACTGATGCATAGTTCTCAAAAACTTAATACAATGAAAGAAACTATATTTAGACTTGTTGGTTCTCTTTTCTGTCAAGACAAATTTGTTATTTGACTTCTAATTTATTTCTCATTTCACTCATTGTGTTTTTCAATTCTGTAATTTCTATTTGGTCCTTTTTTCTTTTTCAGCATGCATTTTTTATTCTTATTTATTGTTTATTGACATGCCATTTTCAGGTACTTCTTTAATTCTGATGTCATCTTTGAAACTTTAACTGCGTTAGAGGTTTTTGTCTCATTAATATAATTTCTGAGTTCTTCTGTAGTAGTTTTTAATGAATGACTTTTGTTTGCTTATTTTTTTCATTTTTTGTAGACGATGGTGTCTTCGTTTTTATTGAGAGCTGGGCATTTTAAGAAATAAAGCTGCATGGTTTAAAATCAGGAAAATGTGCATTAGGGTTGTATGCTCAGGATCACCACACTTTTTCATTCTGTTTACTGTGCAAATAATCGGAGACACTGGATTTTATGAATAAGAATGGGCCATCTGATGGGAGGAAGGCTTCATAACAATCTGATCTATGCAGCTGACATGGTTGCTTGCTGAAAGTGCGGAGCAATTGAACCACTGGAAGAAGATCAAGGATTGCAACCTTCAGTCTCAATAATGATTCAGTATAAAAAGACAAAAATCCTCACAGCTGAACCAAGAGGTAACATCGTGATAAATGGAGACATGATTGAAGTTGTCAAGCGTTCCACCTTCCTTGGATCCACACACAATGCTCATGGAAAAACAGACAAGTGAAAAAAATGTTGTGACATAAATAGACTGTGGCAATGTTTTCGTGTAGTAATTTGAAGATTGCATTGTTTTGTTTGCAAAGTAGTTGTGATATTATCTTTCTCTTGAAAGTAATTTATCCTTTTCTTCTGGATGCTTAAAATCTTCCTCTCTTTAGTTTTCTATTATGATGTGGCTAGGCGTGATTTTTCTTGCTCTTTTTTTGCTTACAAGTTGGAAAGCTAGAACCTGTAGTGTGATAAATTTTATCTTAGAAGTCTCTTCAAATAGTTCCATAATACGCATCTTCTCCTCTTGAGTCTTTATTCATACCTATTAGAGTAAATTAAAAAGTAATGCTATGAGGGTTCCAGTTCATAGATACATTGTTAACTCCAAATAAACTGTTTTTAAACATAAAAACAAAGAAAAAACAGACAAGTGATCAAATTTGAGTTGCATCAGGTAAATCTTTATAGCATTGAAAAACCAGGGTATTACTTTGAGATCTAATGTGCACCTGACTCAAGCCCTGGTATTTTCAATCACTTCATATGCATACAAAAGCTGGACACTGAATTAGGAAGACCAAAGAAGAATCCATGCATTTGAATTATAGTGCTGGCGAAGACTATTGAACGTACCATGAACTACTAAAATAATACATCAATCTGTCTTGATTAACTAGCTGATCATAATGCTCCTTAATTGATCATAATGCTGCTTAGAAGCAATGATCTTGAGACTTTGTTTTACAGATTTTGGAAATGTTACTAGAGACCAATCCTCGGAGAAGGATATCAAGCTTGGTAGAGTAGAGGGCTAGTGCAAAAGAGGAAGGCTCTCAACGAATTGGATTGACACAGGGGTGGCCACAATGGGGGGGAGCATAGGACCGAAGGACCAGGCAGTGTGCTCTTCCGCTGAGCATCGAGTCCCCTGCACTAGAATCGCATGACTAGATACACATAAATGGGTACATATAAATGTCCTTCGCAAGATTCAAGTGCTTGTTTTTTGCCAGTGCTGTCAATACTAATAAAACTAAATGGTTTTAGGATGTGTTTATTCCTCTTTCCAACAAGTGCTTTGTTTCCTTTATATCTTTTTTTCCTCACTTAAGAAATCTATTTCAAATCCACATAAACACTACTACCTTAGTTGTATAGTGATACTGTAATCCAAATACCACCTGTAAGTAGTGTTAAGAAGAGAGGAATTACTTTTTTTGCCTGGTTCAAGAGGCCAAAAGTCCAAATCAGAGTCAATCTACTGGATTCTTTGCTTGTCAGTAACCCCAGGCATTTTTTTGTTATTTGTAAATGCTCACATGGTGTCTATTTTCATGTGTTCGTGTGTGTGTGTGTGTGTGTGTGTGTGTGTGTGTGTTCCCTGTT
>NW_022111301.1:1262491-1270237 GCF_000313985.2 Echinops telfairi | reverse complement strand
CTATATTTGGATGACCTCATTGGATTAATTGATTAAAATTAGATTGTGTTATGTAAGGTGATTGTTACAATAGATTTCATTATTCATACAATAGATTCCAGAAGTAATCATGTCTACATATATAGCATATAAAGTAATTAACTGCATTGTATTACTTGATACCTCCAAGTATGTAGGTTAGTATTACAACACAATCCAATCCATACCAATACAGAGGGTGTCTCAGCAGTTGAACTTTCTTTGAAATATAATAGGCTTAACTATCATTGTCAAAGTCATATTCTAAATTAAGTAATATTATTTAAAGTATAATATCAGAGTTTATGTGTCTTCCCACATATATCACAGCATGAGATTACAGACACTATGGTTAAATTTTATAGGATTATTATCAGTTTGTCAAGTTTATTCTTAAAATAAATGAGATTAGTTAAGTTAATTTTCAATATTATTAAAGATATCAAAACCAAGTAACAGATTTCAAATGATCTATAAGGTGCCTTAGTGAAAAGCGTTGGGTGGCTGACCGCAAGATTAGTGGTTCAAATATGCTGACCACTCCACAGGAGACGGATGAGACTATTTTCCCCCTTAAAGTTTTACAGCCTCAGAAACATGCTATAAAGTCACTGTGAATCAGAAATCATTTCATAGCAGTGGGTATATATAATTTAGAAGGTTTTGTCTAGGTTATTCACTATGGTAAATAGTTATAAATGTCAGAATTTAACTCTTTTGAATAAATATTTTCCATTTTAGTGATTTATTTACAGAAGTTATAAGTGTCTTAGTTTCTAAGACAATTGTTTTACAAGAATATGCCATGAAAGTTTTCTTAAAAATCTACAAAGTATAATTACTGTCTAATATTAAAAAAATTAATGTGATTATAACAACATGCAATTTAGTTTAATAAAATATTTACATTTGTATTAATATTTTTATTTTATCTTTCAGTATTATTTTATTCCAGATATCAACAAGTATGTCATTGCAGTCCTATCCTTCCCTTTCTAACAAGTTTAATTTGCTTTCTGAAAAGAGATAATTTTCTGAAATTATTTTGCTTTTGGGTGTTGCTCATCCTGTCCCCTATGAATTAGAACATCATCTGTGATACTGAACATTTTATTATACTGTAGCTTTAGGCAAGTATGAAACATGTAATTTAATAAATATGCCTTCAAACTATAGACTTGTTAAGTAGTCAATTATGGAAAAGACTTATTAATACTTATTTTAAGTTTAAGTCCCATCTTTGATATTTGTAAGATATGCTTTATTGCATGCTTGTGTTTTAAGATTGTATTATCCCAGTTACTTCACTATGGCATAATATTGATTATATATGTACCAGCAGATGTTACCAATGTACACTCAAAGACTGTAGCAATCTAGACTTTTCTACTAACTATAGTTCTATTAAATACTATCTCTCCTCAGTCATATGCATGATCACATATCCATTATGTTGTTATGTAAGTTTACTACTATAAATTTTAGAGGACATTTAATCCCTATGTTGGCTTATTTTCATTAAATTATATTAATTAATACTTATAGGAAATAGTTCAAACAATCAAGAAGCTTCCTTAGTAATGGTAGAAATAAAAGTATTTAAACAGCAAATACAGAGTTTCTAGGTAAGCTTTTATTACACAAGGAGGATTCAGAAGCTTAATTAAAAATGCAATCCAAAGATAATGGAATATTGCCACACATTTTTGAAGTTCCCAGAAATATTTATATATGAATTTCAGTGATGGAATTTGAAATCTTCAAACAGGCTACTGAATTAATACATTTTATGAATTGTAAAAAGTGACCATCTAAAAAGCAATTTAAACAATATCCACATTGAATTTTGAGATTAAATTCTATGAATCTCTGCACTACCAAAATATATTGTCATCACAGACAAACATCAATGACTCCTAATATTTAAAAAGTGACCTTTTTGAGAGCTTTGTTATAAGTAAATTCTGCTATTTCATTTACAGTTCGATTCTTCTACCATTCAGAAACACATGCATTTCATTCTTTTTCCTTCCATTGTCTTATGGTCAGAGTTTTTCGAAACTTGGAATACTCATTTGAGATATACAAAAAGTAATCAAATCAGTTTTAAATATTTCAAATGAATAATAAGGTTCCACATAATGGGTAACTTATACAAACTCTCCATATGAAAAATTAAAAAATATAATATACTAGTGAGTTTATGTCTCAAGCATAAGAGCTTTATATTTGGTGTGATCATATGTTGAGGCTAAGGGAATGTATGTATATGCATCTATTTTATATCAATGACAAATATAAATATAAACAAATGTACATGTGCACATAAATAAATATAAAGTATAACCATAACTATAACAACTATGAACACAAATATAAGCATGTACATATATCCCTGGTGGTATGATTGTTAAGCATCTGTCTGCTAATTTTAAATTTGGCAGTTCCACAATGTATGAGAAAGATGTGGCATTTTGCTTCTGTAAATATTTATATGTGTGTAAAACCCATGGGCAATTCTAATCTAAATTATGTGTGTAAAATCTAAAATATGTGCATAAAACCCATGGGCAATTCTAATCTATTCCATGGGCAATCCTCTTCTGTCCTGTTCTCTCTCTCTTTATACATGTATAAAAAATATATAAAACATATATAAAATATATAATGAATATTTTATTATATAAATATTATATATTTATCATACATTGTATCCTATATAATATATTATTATATACATTATATTTTATTATATAAATATTTTATGAATTCTATTTTAATCATTTTATTTGGGGCTCATACAACTCTTATCACAGTCTATACATCCATCCATTGTGTCAAGCACATTTGTACATTCGTTGCCATTATCGTTCTCAAAACATTTGCTCTCTACTTGAGACTTTCGTATCAGCTCCCCATTTATTCTCCTCCCTCCCCCCTCCCCTCTCTCTCATGAACCCTCAATAATTATAAATTATTATTTTTTCATATCTTACTCTAAAATATATTTAGAGAAAATGAGAAAGAGAGCTGGGTGGGCTTGAGAAGCACAACAAAAATTTTCAAAATATATATGTCATGCATATTTATGTATGAATATATGTATGTATTTTGTAACTAAAATTTACTATAAAACTGTAACTAACTATAACTATAGCTATAACTTTATGGCTCTTACAGTTATAGATAAAGTAGGCAAGTCCAAGTTCAGGCAAGTTCCTATTATATGGGTCAGATATCAAGCTGGAGGTTTCTCATTTACATAACTTTGAGGCATCCAAACATGGTAAGTGGATATGTGTAAGCCAGACAGAGGATCCAAACCAGCAACAAGCAAACACCTCTGTCTACAACATTCAGTTACATAGGAAGCAATCCATGCCCTCAAGGACTATTCCTTTCAATTTATTGCATCAAGACTGGCACCTGAATAAGGCTGATACATCACATCATAGTCAAGAGGAAGTTGTACAAACAGAACAAGAGGAAGTTGTGCAAACAAACAGAACAAGGGAATGCTGCCTGGGCAAGACACTGAGGTAGTGGACAGACTTTGGGCCTCTGCTCAAGCCCTGCCTCAATGCAAGAGCACATTGTTCTGAAAACCTAGCTTTCTGTGATGCTCACCCTCCTGGCACAATTGCTAAAGAAAAAATGGGTGCATTAGCAAACGTGGTGAAGAAATGTGATGGTGCCTGACTATCAAAAGATATCGTGTCTGAGGTCCTAAAGGCTTGAAGTTAACAAGCAGCCATCTATTAGGGAAGCAATAAGCCCTCATGGAAGATGCACACCAGCCTGTGCAATCATGAGGTATTGACGGGATTGGATAACAGGCATTAGAGGACACAAGACAAACAAACAAACAAAAACCATGTTGTTGAAAATGAAGGGTGTTGAAGCAGAGACCCCAAAACCATCTGTACACAATGGGACACCCTTTCACAACGGATCACAAGAAAGGAATGCATCAAGAGTCAACCAGTGTACAGTACAGAAACTACGAAACACACAATATTCTTCTGGTTCCTTGAGACTTCCTCACCCACCACTATTCTGACCCTTTTCTTGCCTTTCACTGTGGGTTAGACTGGAGCAGGTACACAGGTAGAGATAAGAGATAAGAGCTGAGGACATGTGGAATCCAGGAATAGGAATGGGAGTAGCGATACCAGGAGGGTAGGGGAACTGTGGGGCACCCACCCCTGAAACAACAGGAACCATGGGGGAAGGGAGACATTGGTCAGTGTAAGAGATGAAAATAATAATAATGTATAATTATCAAGGGGTCACAAGGTTGGGAGGAGGAGAGGGAGGGGGAAATGGAGCTGACCCCAATGGCTCAAATAGTAAATGTTTAGAAAATAATGATGACAATATATGTACAAATATACTGGATACAATTGATGTATGGATTGTTATTAGAACTCTAAGAGCCCCCAATAAATTGATCTTTTAATTAAAAAGTGATGAAAGATGTGCATGAGGGTTGTGTCTTTATCACACTCATTCAATCTATGAACAATAGAGAAGCTGGATTCTATGAAGAAGAATGTGGCATCAGGGTTGGACAAAGTCTTATTGACAGTCTTTGATATGCAGTGGCACAATCTACCTTCTTGAAAGAGGGGAGGACTTGAGTAATTGCTGGTGAAATCCATTTGGATTACAAGTCAATTAAAAGGAAACAAAATGCTCACAACAGGACCAGTAGGTGACACGATAAACTAACAACATATTTCATTTGTCAGGGATAAAAGATTGAAGTTGTAAAGTTTTTCATTTCGCAGGAATCCACAGTCAATGCTCTGAAGCAACAGTCACGAGATCAAATTACACACTGTATTGGGTAAATAAGCTCTACATGACTTCTTTAAAGAGGTAAAAAGCAAGAATGTTATTTTGATGATTAAGGTGCATCACATTTATATGGTGTGAGATTTCAAATTGAATAAGGAAACCAAAGAAGAATCAATATATTTGAGTTATGGTGCTGAGACACATATTGGAAGTACCATGGACTGCCAAAAGAATAACCATTTTCGTCGTGTAATAGGAATACCCCTAAAAAGTAAGGGCTGAGAGACTTGATCTCATGTACTTTGGACATTTTATCAGAAGAGACCAGTCCCTGGAAAAGCTCTTCATATTTGGTATTGTGGAGGTGCAGCTAAAAAGAAAAAGACCGTTAACAAGAAGGCTTGGCAGGGTGGCTGCAGTGATGTACATGAACAGAACGACGACACAGACTAGACCGTGTGTCAGTCTGTTGCACATAGGGCCCCATGATCCCGAACCACCTCAATGATGTCTAACAAGGACAAACTCTGTACATGAGCCTCCTACTAATCATAAGCATTTTGCATTTACTGCAATCACAGTAGATTATCTTGTTCTGTTTCTTTTTCTTTTGTTTTGGTTTCAGTTGCCATCCAGTGGAGTGTGACTCATACCCACACTGTAACTTAGTACAATTGCCCCATAAAAGTTTTCTACCTTTTGTATTGTTGTGCTCTCTCCTGAAGTGATATTTCTCAAATAGCTCATTTTGTCACTTTAATGATTGCTCTCAAAAGTCATCTGTACAATGAGATCTTCATTGATCAGTTGTTCAGTCATTTTACCCTTAACTGAGCTTTATTTTTTCCATAACCCTTTTTACAAGCTGATATTGTATTAAAAATTATTTTGCTTTCTATTGACCTTTTCTTTAAAATGTTGATTTATCATAATATGTCTTCTTTTTCTTCTCTTTTACCTTCTTCTTTTTTCATATTTTTTTTCTGCAGGGTTAATATAAATCATTTATTAAACTAACAAATAGAAAAATAACACTGCAACAGAGAACCTCCTTAATATTTGCACAAATTTACCATCTATTCTTTGTATTTCTTATAGTTGACACAGGGTTCCTATTGCTTCAACATGCCTGGCTTCCTCTTAAGATCCAGATTATTGCCTGTCCTTGACTACTCCCTTCTACAACTCTCTTCTTGCCGGCATCATCTAGCTCTCTATGGGATCAATTCTATAAGTATAAAATCACATTCGTGAAATCATGCATTTCTCATATTAAAGTAAAAACACACCACCACATCCCCAAAAGATCCACAGTGAAATCAATATACCATATTGTTTCACTAAGTCACAATAAAGCTTTCCTCAATCTCCAAATGGATTTCTCATTGTCGAAGTTTCAAAGATTAAATTTTCTCTGTCTCTAGCAGTACTGAAGACCCCACATTTCGGATATAACAGATAATGTTCAGGTTTTGTAATTTATTTGACATAATTGACCACTTGATAGTCTCAGAAGTGCTTCCTTTTGCAAGATAAGGTACTGTCTGTCATCCCTTGGCCTTTTGTCCTATTAGTCACTATTTTACAGACTATTTTATCTCTGCATTTTCTCCAATAAGTAATAGAGTGAGTTAAATTGACCTATAAAACGCCTCATTTTCAAAATTTAAACCTTTTCTTAAAGTGACCTCAATGAATACTTTTGATAGATGCACACACACACACACACGAGTCAAGAAGTATTGTTACTAGTGTTCTAGTTCATGCACGAATGTGTTTATGTTAATTAATAGATTTACATGTGCATTCATTGTATTATCGATAACTATATTGTTAAATCTATCTCTGTGATCAGTGGATGACTGCACAAAAGTTCTCTTACTTTTTAAAAAAAATCCAGTCAGAATAGCTAAAACTTTGTCAGTTCATTCTCCCTGCATGCACATTTAGCCTGATCTGATTTTTGACATTTTCTGTATCTTTGTGGTTTTAGTTTGTTCATATTGGGATTTATATTTGATGTATTTTGTCATTGGGGTGTCCTAATTGAACTTTTGTCATATGCTTTTCTGTTTTCCAGTATATGAAGCCCAGGAATGATGAACCTATTGAGTCAGCAAATAGAATAAGGTTTTCTAGGGGTGGGGAGGGTAGATTGGTGGGAGTGGTCAAAGGGAGCTGATGTCAAGGAGCTCAAAAAGGAAGATAATTTTTTGAAACTGATTGTGATAACAATTGTAGAATACTGCTTGATGTGATTGGACTATGAAATGATATGATGTCTTAGCACCCCAAAAAATGTTTTGTTGGGGAAAAAAGAATATTTAAAAACAAAATAAAAGTGTGACATCTGAGAGAATTTGCTGGTCCAGTTAAATTCAAGGCAGAGGTATTTCTTTTTCTTTTATTAATCATGACAATGCCTTGTTCATTCTTTGAAGATAGCAGGTGTTGTCTATGAGAATTTCACTGGAAAAATTATCCCTCAACTGTAAAACTCTGCTTCCCCCAAACCCCACATCAGATAGCCTTTCGTTGCAAATTTTAAAAGCATACAAAAGGCATAGAATTTGAGTCCATAGGAGATGCTAAAACAGTTATGTTGCTGTGATATAAATAGCACAACACAGAATTATTTGAGGCGTGTTAGAACAAGACAGACCATCGTTGAAATGGATTGACCAAGATGGAGCACATGTGGTGAAACAATAGTATCACCCTTTAATTATTTAGGGTCTTTTTTACATTTTATTTACCCTCATCATTCTATTTCACACATGAGCAAATGACAAAACTATTTTTGATACTGATTTTTATAACTAAAGGAAGTTAATATCTATTTATATAACTAAGATAGGCATTTCAAATTGAACCATATCATCATCTGGATGTTTTTATAAAATTTTTATTTTATATTATTCTACCTAT
>NW_022111301.1:1240384-1253196 GCF_000313985.2 Echinops telfairi | reverse complement strand
AAACACTGATAGTGGGAGAATAAAATAATAAAAAACAAAAATGTCATTGATGCCACATGCAAGTAAATTTTTTCTGAAGGAAAAAATAAAAAGTAGTTTTAGTAGTGTATTGACAGGGAGCTTCTAGAAATTCATGCCAAATAAGAAGAAAACATGGAATAAGGAACGACATTGCTGACATCAGATGCGTCCTGGGTGAAAGGAAAGCATACCATAGTTGATATACTATTCCCCACCTCAGATTTGGTATGGTATTTTGAATCTCATAGTTTGATATTCGCAAAGCCATAGCATTTTCTGTCACTTCATAGGTGAGGGAAAGCTGGCAATAAATAAGTATGTGTTGACTTATTTTGTTGGTGAAAAAATATTGCAAGTAGCTTGGAGTACTACAAGAAAAGACAAGGAGGGAGTATTACTAACGCATTCCTTAGAAGCATAGATAAAGAGACTTCTTCTCATGGCTTTTGTCATACGATCAAGAAAGCAATCCTTACACAAAGATATCCTGCTTTGTAAAATAGAGGCTCAGCAAAAATATGAGAAAAATCTTCAATGCAATGTATTGATACAGTAGCTGAAACAATGGGCATGAACATAGCAATTGTAAGAAGGAGGCAATGCTGGGCAGTTTTCTTTTGTACGTTGGCGGATTTGTGTTGGAACCAACTATATGGAACCTAACAATGACATCATGATTATCACACACAAACAACATGTTGCTAAAGATGTTTAAAAATAGTGAAAAACACATACCTGATGAACTGGCATGGATTCAGATCTTATCCATTAGTGGGAGAAGAATGATAGATATTGTTGGTGTAAGATGGATCTAAGCTAAAAGCAGAAAATACCAGAATACTATGCAAAGGAATTCCACTGGTTGGTTTATAACGAACTATAGATACCATTGTGAAAAGTGGGAATTCTGGAATACTTTATTGTGCTCATCCAGAATCTGTACATAGATCAAGGGACCAATGTGTGATTTAAAATTAGACACAGGGGGAGGGAAAAAAATAAATAAAATTAGACACAGTATGTGTCAGTTCTGCATCCTTTCACTCTATTCAGTATGCTTCACAAGTAATCTGAGAAGCTGAACTATTCAAAGAATAAAGTATCAGTATGGAAGGGACCTCATTAACAAGTGTGATACACAGATTATGCAAATTTACTTGTTGAAAGAGAGAGAACAGGAAATGCTCATAGATTTTTAAAGATGACCACCTTTAGTATGTATTACATCTGAGTACAGCTTGATAAGTAAAATAAAAACTCCTGGCAGCCTGATCAATAAGCAGCACTTTCCATGTACATATGAGCTTAGGCTGGTTGAATAAAGTCTTGGTGGTTTTGTCTGGTAAGTGTTGGACAGCTTTCAAAAGACTGGCAGTACACACCCAATAACACGTCTGTGGGAAAAAGGTGAGATAGCCTGCCCTCTTAACGGGTCGCAGCTACTGAATCCCAAAGAGTATCAAGATGAACCGAAATTACCTTGATGGCAATGGGTTTAGATTTGAGTTTGAAATATTAAGGTCGTTGAGTTATGGGTGTTTTCAAAGAATATTGAACGAATTATGGACTACCAGAAGAACACACAATTCTGTCTTGGTAGAAGGACATCATCCAGTATTGTCCTTAGAAGCAAGGATAGCAAGATTTCGTATCACCTTCTTTGGAGGTCATCATACTTTGTGAGGCGGAACTTCCTGCCATCCAGTCAATTCCCAAGCATACTGACCCAATAGGACAACGTAGAGCTGCCTCTGGGGATCTACGAGATTGTAACTCTTTATGGGAATGAAAGTCTCATCATTTTCCTATGGATAGGCTGCTGTTTTCAAACTGCTGTCCTTGTGGTTAACAGCCTAACACGTAACCACTACACCAAGCAGGTGGTAGGGAAACAGAGGCAGAGCCTCCATGAGCTGGATTGATTCCATGACAGGAACCATGAGCTGAAGGAGCATAATGATTGTAAGGGTAACTTTGAACCAGACAGTGACCTGGTTTGTTGCATACAGGTCAAAATGGACTTGGTTGTGCTGAGTAACATGAACAATATTTAGCCTCTCCTGATAATGGGCATCAATGACATGCCGCAGGAAGAAGCCACCTGAAATGGGATAAAAGGGTTTTAACAAATACATAACTTCTTGCTTCATTGCATAAAGATAAGTCAGTACTTTCACCCTGACACACACAAGGATTCAATATTGAAAGTAAAAGTCTATTTTCATACTTTCCTTTTATTGACATATTGTGCTATTTTATATCATTTGTGGCCATTATTTTTATTGATAATTTAACTGTTGCTTTCAAAACTGAATCTATTAAGCTGTGGTGTTGACCTGTAACTGTTGTCTTGGAAAATAAAGTATCATGCGAAGTGCCTCTTATTTCTTCCTTCTGTTAGCCGAACCATGCCTAGCTTTCCTCACACAAAATCATTGCTCAGTTAGCCCAAGTGCCAAAACATCTCTTCCTAGTAGACATGTTTTTCACAAAATAATACCTCACACAGTAAAAAAAGAAAAGAAAATGAAAACACCTCTCTAGAATGGTTTACACTAATAAGTGAAACTCCATGGGTATTTTCTCATAAATGAATTATATACATATGAAGAGATAATTCATATTCTGCGTGTCAGTAATTTTATTAAGCTGTAACATAAAATTGATACCACCACAATGAGATGATGGCAATTACTCTTGCATATTGTTATTTATATTATAAAACATGTAATAGTGACATTTCAAAAATAAATAAAGACACTATTGGGCTTTCTCTAGCAGTACACTATTTGACATTAATGCTGGGTCTGCTGTACATTTCTTGGCAATAATATTACATTACCTTCCTATTAGGACAACACACTTAAAGAATGCTTCTTCTGTTTTGCCTAATTTTCTATTATTAGCCTAATAGGTTTTTAAGTGTTGTTGTCCTCTAACAGATAGTTTGCACATACACAAAAATAATTAGAATTATACATATATAACATTGTACAAGAATATATTTTTATTATTATGCTTTGTTTTAAAACAAAGGAATATCTTTAATGGTCTTACGAGCAACATTTGACAATATTCTCTAATATAGAGCACTGTGGAAATTACAGACAAATGGATTCCTGAGCCAATAAGTTACAACTTATTTGCCTTGAAGTACTGTGGTAAAGTCAGAGCTGATAATATATTTGCCCCTGCACAGATTATAACCATCGAAACATTCTGTTCATTCTTAGTAATATTATTTGGAGCTCAATGATAGCTCCAAATAATTATTACTAATAGTTTTTTGGCTATCAATCTATTTTAGTGGAAGAAAGATAATATATCAAAGTTGTAATAACACAAACAATAGCACCTAATCTGTGTAAAAATACTTTCTTTGCTCTAGACCCAAGATAAAAAGTCTGTTAACATTTTAAGAATTTAAAGATGAAAAAAAAATAAGTTAAAAATTTTTTTAAAAAAATAAAAGAATTTAAAGATGATAAAACACAGCAGTGACTGTGATTCACATTGATTTCCATGAAACTAACTCATGTCACCCTTGCATAATTGAACCAAATGCTGTTGAACCTCACTTCAACTGAGACTCAGACCAACACTACACATAGGGTTTTTACTGACCGGTTTTTCAGAAATAGATCACCAGGCTTTTCCTGTCATCTGCATCAGCTTTAGCTCTCCTGAAACCTGCTCAATATCATAGAATATAGAAACCATCTTCCCCTGACGGGAGGGGAGTGGTTGCGAAGAGGCTTCACCATTCAAATTTACTAACTGTATTAAAATGTAACTGTCTCCACATCCTGCCCCCTCCACTCACTGGCAATTGTCAAATAACTCTCACTGTCATAGAGTTAATTCTGATTCAGAGCAACCCCATAGGACAGAGTAAATGTCTCTTTGGGCAGTTTAGATAGTACCAGGTTCACCAGTGTGAGTTTCTCAACCTGTGGCATATTTGCTAAAAAAGATTTTCAGTGCTTTAGCAACTCACACAGTTGCACTCAATAACAACAATTTTAATTGTTCTGTCCAGAAATTTTCAATCAACAGTTCACAACCAGCAGCTGCTCCTAAGAAGAAAGATTGGGCTGTCTACGCCGGGAAAGAGTTCCAGCCTAGGAAACTCGGACAATTCTTCCCTGTTCTGTGGGTTCTCTATGAATCGGCATTGGCTCAATGGCAATGTGTTTGATTTTTGTTTGTCCAGAAATTGAAAATATTCATGACATTTACCATAACCCAAGCAATGTTGCCCTTTGCCTTTTATTGCAGAAGCAAGACAATATAAGTAAACCACGATTTCTGAAATCATGCCTTAGAAGATGATTCCATTAAAAGCTGAAGAAAATAAAAAAGGTGAAACAATCTAATAACAGATTTTCTTCTTCTTTTCACTTGCCATCATGCTGGTCCCCAATTCATGGATCCCTTGCACAATATGGCAAAAAGCTATTGAACCACAGGGTCAGCTGAAGTTCAGACCCTTGAACCAATAGAGCCAATAAGGTTTTGGGGGCGGCTGATTTACAGAAATAGATTACCAGGCATTTTCCCACCCTCTTCATTAGTTTTAACACTCCTTAACCCTGTTCAATATAATAGAACACTCAGGCTTTCATTGACAGAAGGCAAGTGGCTATTAAATTTTCCAGGAACAAAAAACCTCTATTTCCTACATAGAAGATAGAAATTCTAACACTAAGCCCTTCATGCCTTACAAGATTTTTTAAAAACATGTGGCATCTAGATAGCTAAGGAGAGGAATAGAGAATTAAACATAATCTTTTTAAACCATGAACTAAAGCATACATTTTTCCTAATGATATATCGTATTCTGTGTATATTGTTAAACTCGGTGCTTTATAATTAGGTTTACGTTCCTCATTTCCTCTGTCTAGACCAGTGTTTTATTGAGGACAGGATTTTTGCCTCGTTAATCACTTTCTGCCTAATGCTTACCAAAGGCTTAGGGCATATATATTTTGCTTTCACTAACACTTTGATTAATGCAATAAAAAAATGAACTTGATAAATCTTTTGAGAAGTTTTAGACCTGACAGGCTACATTTCCATATATTTCCAATCAAAGATGCACATCAATTCTTTGTGCCGCAGACAAAAAAATGTAAGGAATAGGTATGTCATGGCATTCAGGGATTTTATGTCACGGATCCTTAAAAAGTGCCATAATTACCAAGAGGGTAAATTTTTTAAATGTGTCAAATATTTGGATTTATCCTTCACTTTACCTTTTCTCTTGCAAGGAACTCCAATGAGTTTGTGGAGAGTTTATAATAAGAACTGCTCTTGATGTTATATATTTTCTTGTAGGTTCAAGAAATTTTAGTTAGTAAAGGAATAAAATAATTTAGAGAAGCATAAAAAAATTGAAAGCCAAATATGTGAGAGTAGTTAGGGAATTTAATATTTTCAAAAGTGAAAGTATTATTGTAATCTTCCTTATGTTTTTTGTTTGTTTGATTATCTGAAATAATTGTGTATTCTGAACTAAAGATGTTTAAACATGCCTTTGCAATCAGTCAGCAGACCTAGCAGTGATGTCAGGTAAACATTAGACTGCTACCCTTAAGGGTACTGATTCAAACCCCAAAGCCATTCATTCAACACAGAAGGATAAGACTGTCTGCTGCCTGCTTCCAGCACAATGTACACAGCCTCAAAAATCCTATGTGGGGCAGCTACGAGTCAGAAGGAATTCCAAAGAGGAGGTTAGGTGTTTTATCTCCAATTGCAATCAGTGGATGACTGTATACCTGCTCCTTCAGAAATACACTTGTCTAACACTTCTGGAAACGCCAGCCACAGACAGTTCAGCAAAGAACGAGGCTGCACCACTGGATTTCAGTAATTCCGCACAGAGCAGCACTGTTTCATAGGGTTTCTGAGACGTTAAGTGTTTCTGGGAGTAGACAGCCTCATATTTCTCCCACGGTGCATTTGAACCACTGATTTTGAGTTGACAGTCTAAAGCTTAACCAACCACTTGGGCTCCTTTAATTTTCTAAAAAAAATAAAAATAAAAATTCTCTGCCATTGACTAGATTCTAACTCTTAGCAACGCTATAGGACAGAGTGGCTGGTGGTTTTGAACTGCCAAACTTGTGGTTAGCATCCCAACATGTGACACACTATCCAACCATGACTCCTTTCTTTTTTTCGTTTTTTTTAACATTTTATTAGGGGCTCATACAACTGTTATTGCAATCCATACACACATCAATTGTGTAAAGCGCATTTGTACATCATTCTCAAAACATTTTCTCTCCACTTAAACCCCCGACATTAGGTCCTCATTTTTCCCCTCTCTCCTCCCTCCCCCCTCCCTCATGAGCCCTTGATAGTTTATAAATTGGTATTTTGTCATATCTTGCCTTGTCCGACGTCTCCCTTCACCCACTTTTCGGTTGTCTGTCCCCCAGGGAGGAGGGTCCAACTCAAATCTGTGACCTTGGAGGAGATCTGTTGGATTAATTAAACTCGTGGCTGTGAGATCAGTTCAGAGGCTATGGCGACTCTGTTTTTGTTTTACTGGATTTCTTTTTATTATTATTATTACTATTCCACCATTGCTAACGTAATTACCTTTCTGAAAGGACATGGTAAAATCACCATGGTTTATTAAGAAGAAGTTTTAAGAAAATTGAAAACTGCAACGGTGCAAAGAAGCTCAGAAAACGTTTTGCCAAGGTTTTTTGTTTTGTTTTGTGTTGTGTTATTTTCATCACAGCGGTGTACCTGCTAATTCTTTAAGGTAGCAAGACGGTACCAGAAAATTTTCAGTAGAAAACTTTACTCCACATCTTTGATCTTGCGTCTTCTGACACCTTTGCTTCTTGAACTCAAGTAACATCCAAAACAATATGATTTGAAATCCTCCCTTGTATGAAAGCTGTCATTTTGGCAATAGTATCAATTGAAGAGCACATAATGATTTGAGGAAGGTTTAAAGAGATGAAAATACCATTTTTCTAAGAACCATGTAGACTGAGATTGAAGAAATGTGTAGGACAATACGTTCACATTTTAATAATTTGTTTATAAAAGGTTTCTCTTACTTTGTAGCGGTGCTTCTTAACTTACTCTCATGTAATTGAAGTGAATGGAAACATAAAAGGATATGTATTGCTGTTGTTAGGTGTGATCTCATTAGTTGTGACTCATCGCAGCCATATGTGCTACAGAATGACACATTGCCAAGTCCCGTGCAATCCTCACTATCATTGCTTTGTTTGAGCTCGTTGCTGCACACTGTGTCAGTTTACCTTCTAGAGGATTGTACTCTTTTTCACTGACTATCAAGTATCATGTCCTTTTGCAGGGACTGATTTCTCCTGGTGATGTGTCTGAAGATCTTGAGACAAAGTCCCACTCGCCTTACTTCTTAGGAGCATTCTGGCTGCATTTCCTCCAGGACAGATTTGCTTGATCTTCCAGAAGATCCTGGGGGTCCCTGTGGTGAAATGGTTACCTGTTGGGCTGCTAGTGGCAGGTCAATATTTTGAAATCACCAGCTGCTCCAAGTGGGAAAATGAGGCTTTGTAGTCTCAAAGGAATCACCATCTCACAAACCCACCGGGGCAGTTCTGCTAGGTGTCATCGCTAGCTGTTGGTATTGAGTCCATAGAAATGAGTTCGAGTTTTGTGAATTCCGTGGTACTTAAAACATGTAGATAAAGTTAAATACAATACCTGGAATTTCTTCGCTAAATTATGCCAAATAATGAAATCCAACAGATACTATGAAAGATAAATATGAACATAACAGGGAAGCTATAACATTGCGGCAAACAATTAATAGAAATATGGAAGAATGAAATATTGTTGCTTGTATTTCATTTATGGAGGTTTGAATAGCTGACCCACTTATCGAATATCCACAGACAAAATAATCACACTTCGTGATTATTTTTTGAAGATAGATATGCTCACCACTATACCACCATTGCTCACAAAACTTTCTTGGGTAATAAGTTGAAAACATTAGGATTCCTATATGCATTTATAAAGCAGAAATCGTGATAGTTTCATGGAAAAATACTGGGTGATCAAAGAAACAATAGAATGATAGAGAATTAGACTTTGGTTTGTGAAGGTTCTCCTAGGAATTGTGGAGATTTAGGCAGCAGAAACCACAGTAAAGGTCACTCCAATAAACAGACTGGCCGACACACTGCAGCTGTCACTATAAAGAAGAAATTCCCTAGTCCCCAGTCGTTGTTACAGTTGCTTAAGTTCCCAAGTATTGAAAGGGTACTATTGACTAAACCTGCATTATTCCCTCACCATTGTTTATGCTCCTTGACTTCTTTAGCAAGAAATGCACACTAAATATCATTAAGACGACCCAGATTTGGAGAATTTTTTTCAAAAAGAAAGAAGATAACTTACGTAGAAGTTAGAATCTGAGAGTAAATAAAGGTTCACATTTTCTGATATTGTTCCTATATATAAATGCAGTTAAAATGAGACATCTAGAAGACGTCATCTAGATATAGCTACAAATATCCCATCTCAAAGCCTTCATAAGCTAGCAAAGTCACATAGTAGCAGACACTGTTCTTTAGAGTAAACATTCCTTTACTGGGACACATGATACTCACAGCTTACAATGATTACATTAATAATATATTAAATAATATAAAAAGTATGTGCTCGTGGTGCTGATAGCATTAGACACATTATTATGGAGGCTTCCTAACTAGTTGAAATGTAAGGCATTACTGTTTTGAAGACATGGTTATATAATAAATTTACATTTTATTTAGTTATTTGGATATATAATTATACTTTTTTCAACAGTTTTATTGGCAAGTAATTTACATATCATATAATTAAATGGTTCAATCATATCATGAAAAATTGTACAACTACTCCCACATCACTTTTAGAGCATTCTTCTTCCCCCATGGTTGAATTGACTTTAAGATGATTTATGCAATCCCAATGGACTGTAGTGCTCCCTACCCACTCCCATCTTCATTCGACACTCCCCAACCCCCTTTCCCTCCCTAAATCCCCCCTACACCCTGTGTTCCCTATACCCCTTGTATCTGTTATGATCATTATGCATCTACATAGCTGGGAGACCCAACAGAAAACACTAGAGAGCAAAATTGTGCTAAGGAGGAAAGGGTAGACACATAATGGTACCCAGACAAGCATACTAATAATGTGTAAGAAGGAAAAGACCCCCAACAATAAACAAAAGCCAGGGAAGAAATTTCTGGAACCAGGAAGAGATACTTGCACCCAGAACAAGGTCAGATCACTTTTAGAGGGTGGTCAACTCAACAGGTTTCCCAATTGATCCAGCATGAACAAGAGAACAGTGCTCTCTGCCTGATAGTAAGGCTGATGGGCTCTCTTACCTGTGGCTAGAACAGATCAGCCAATGGCACACTCTGACCAGGTACTGTGCAGATAGGTTGGGGCTCTCACTGTTCCCTATAACTCTCCAAAAATTGAATGCTCATAATGGTGGCTCTGATGCTTTCCTCCTCACCATTTTTGAGTTTTGTAATTGTCATCCTTGGATCACACAAGCTGGTGTGCTTCTTTCATGTGGACTTAGTTCAATCCTCCCCTTAGATGGCTGCTTCTTTGAGTACAAGACTTTAAGGCCCCAGACACTATTCTGACCAATTGCCCAGCACCATCTGCTATCTTTACCACACTTCACAGTAGCACCCCTATCGTCAGTGATCCTTTCATGAAGGGGAGCTGCCAGCAGTGCCATGATGTAAGAACTGTTTGTTCTTAAATTGGGGCTAGGATTAAGTGCTAGTCCCAAACTAATTCCTGAATCTATGTCTATAATTAATAAACTATGTTAATAATTTGCTGAAATTTGGGAGCCAATGCATATGTCATATCATTCCATAGTTCAATCATGTCAAACATAATTGTACAAATTCTTGCATATCTTTACATGTTTCCTAAAACATATTTTTCCATGCTGTACTTCTTGACATCATCTCCCTCTTGTCTCCCCCACCGCTCAATAACCCCTTCCCCAAACCCTTGTTATATTTTTCCCCTATAGGCTCAACATCCCTAGGTTTCATTTTCTGAAAAATAATAAAACAAATAAAATAGCTTCGAGAGGGTGAGGCCCAATGGTGATTCTCCTATGAGGTATAGTCTAATGTAAATGAGCATAAGTAGAATGCTGTCAGAATGGCTGTCACAGGGTTGCTGCTATATTATGTGTTGTAATACAGCGTAATGGGTATTGATGTATTAAGACTGTTCACCAACAGTACGCCACTCTTGGGACAGCTCTAGTCCACCTCAGACACCATGTATTTTCTGGATTAAGTCCTCAGGTTACAAGTGTTTGGGGGATAAAGTCCAATTCACCCAGTAGAGGTCCCCTTGAAGGTCTCACCAATACAGACTCTGCAGCATGACGTGTACCCCTAAGATCAGGATACAATGTCTCAGTGTTCTGCAGCACCCAGCCTGGATTCCCAGGACACCCCTGATGCCCTAGGTCAATTCTGTCCACCCACTACACATCATGAAAGACCATCCCTACCAAATGATGCCAAGAGCATCCTCAATCTCTCCTCCCCCCACCCGGTGGTCAGGCCTCCCTCCGCTAACCTTCCCATCAGTAAACCCAATCCCTTTGACGGGGAAGCCTCCACTCTGGGAGACCTCATATCAGGTCCACATGGCTACCACTCAGCAGACTGAATCCTCCCCATCCCCAACCCCCAACTATTTGATCCCAGCTGTTGTGAGGTGACCTACACTATACTTACCTGGAGTGGATGATGTGTGGTTCATTGGCACTGGTCAGGCTCTTTACCAAGCTGTCTGTGCCCAGCCAGAGGACTAGATGCCCTACAAGCTTGAGCTTATTCATATTCTGCTGCTTGTTCTTACTGTAGGAAGCTCATGTAATATTTTTCCTTTTGTGCTTGACTGAGTTCATTCAGCACAATGTCTTCCATTGCATCCATGAGTTGAGGTGTTTCCTGGTGTCATCGCTGTTTTATTAGGGATATGTAGTATTCCATTGTGTGCATGAACCAGTCCCCACCCCCACCCCCACTCTTCTATCGATGGGAATTTAGGTTGTTCCCGGCTTCTTGTTATTGTGAACTGGGCTATGAGGAACATGGAAGGGCAAACAACTGTGATCTGTTTCTTATTTCTTTGGGGTATATGCCTAGTAGTGGTGTTGCTGGGTAATTCAATTTCCGTCTAGGTATCGCCATACTGATTTCCATAGTGATGTACATATTTACAAGTTCACTAACAGTGCCACACCCTTTCCACCATTTGTTGCTCTCAGCTTTTGGGGTTTTTTTTATTGGGTTACAATAATGGTCTTAAGTGGTGTCACATTGCAGTTTTGACTTGCATTTCCCGCATGGCTAAGGATCTGAAACATTTCCTCATGTGTGTACTAGCCATCGGAGTGTCATCCTTTGTGAATCATCAGTTCAGGTCTTTTGCCACTTTCTCAGACAGCTACTAGTTTTTTTTCCTTGCTGTTAGGTTGTAAAATTCTGTAGATCTTTGTAATAAATCCTTTGTCTGTGATGTCATTACAGAATATCTTTTCCCAAGCTGTGGGCTCTCTTTTTATTCTTTTAATAATGTCTTTCCATGTACACAAATGTTTTATTTTTAATAGGTCCCACTCATCTATTTTATCATCTACAGAGTGTGTTGCTTTGTTAATTCTGCTAGCCTATGTATTTCCTGCACTGAGCTCCTGGTTCTGTCCCAATTTTGTGACTGATGCGCCTGATAATTTCTGGTTTATATCTAGGTCTTCAGTCCACTTTTGAGTTGGTGTTTGTGCATGGGGTGAAATGTGGGTCATATTTAATTCTTTTGCAAGTGAATATCTAGCGTTTTCAACACCATGTATCGAAGAGGGCATCTGCTTCTCATTTACTGCTTTCTGGGCCTTTGTCAAAAATCAATTGTATTTGGATGCTTTCATTTCTGGGTTTTCTGTCCTAATCTATTGGTCTGAGGATATATCATTAAATTCATATCGGGCTGTTTTGAGAACTGTGGCTGTACAGTCGATTTTGAATTAAGGTAGTTCTAGGCCATCTACTTTGTTTTTCTTCTGAGGAGTTTTTTGCCTACCCTGGCTTCTTCCCTTTCCACATGAAGCTGGTAATCAGTTTTTCCATTTCTTTGAAGAATGATGCTGGAATTTAGATCAGAATTGTTTCGGGAGTATGGACACTTTGATATTGAGTCTTCCAATCCATGAACATAGAATGTTATTCTATTTGTGTAGTTCCCTTTTGGTCTATTGTGGTAATGCTCTGTAGTTTTCTTTTTTGGGGTGGGTGGTAGGTTTATTTCTACCCCAAAAATTATTAGGTACTTCAGCTTTTCAGCTTTTGCATGGTTATTGTGAATAATATTGATTTCTTGATATATATATATTTTCTGTATTTCCGTAACTGGCATATAGAAATCTAATTGATTTTTGCTTGTTAATCTTGTATCCTGCTAATCTACTAAACTCCTCTATTGTTTCCAGCAATCCTATAATGGACCTTAGGTTCTCAATATATAAGATCATATCTTCTACAAATAGCAAAATTTTCATTTATTCTTTACCCAATTATACACCTTTGATATCTTGTCATTGCCTTATGGCATTGGCTAGGACTTCCAGCACAATGTTGTATAGAAATGGGGATTAAGGGCATCAATGCTGAGTTCCCTTTTTCAGTGGAAATGTTTTCAACTTTTCTCCATTGTTTGTAACATTAGCTATTATT
>NW_022111301.1:1231151-1233879 GCF_000313985.2 Echinops telfairi | reverse complement strand
ATTCCTATTTTCTTGAGTGTCTTAAACAAGGATGCGTGTTGGATTTTGTCAAATGATTTTCTGCATCTATCGATATTATCATATGGTTCTTCTCATTTTTCCTGCCAATGTGGTGATTAATACTGATGATCTTTAGTATGTTGAAACCTCCCTGCATCTCTGGTGTGAATCCCACTTTGTCACGGTGAATTATTTTATATATGCTTTGTATTCTATTGGCAAGTATTTTGTTAAGGATTTTTACATCGATGTTCGGTAGGGATATTGGTATGTAGTTCTCCAGTCTTGTGGATTCTTTGCCCATTTTAGGTATCAGAGTTATACTAGCTTCATAGAAGAAAGATTGGGAATTTTCTGTCTTTTTCTATGTTCTGGAAGAGTTTGTGTAAGATTGGTGCCAGTTCTTCCCTGAATACTTGGTAGACTATTCCTGTGAAACCATCTGGCCCAGGGGATTTTTTTGGTTGATCATCCCTTAATAAACTTGTCTATATTTTCCACTGATATGGGTTCGTTGAGGTTCTTGACACCCATCTGGCATTGTCTAGGGAGGGATTGGGTTTCCAAATATTTGTCCATGTTTTCCAAGTTGTTGAATTCGTTAGAGCATAGGCCTTCGTAGTACTGTGCAATTAACCTTTTGGTTTCATTTGGGTCCATAGTAATGTCCCCTGTTTCATCCCTTATGCTTGCAATTGATATTTCTTCCTTCCTTTCTTTGGTTAGGTTTGCTAAAGGTCTATTAATTCTGTTAATTCTTTCAAAGAACCAACTTTTAGGTGCATTAATTGTTTCCACAGTTTTCTTGTTTTCGCTCTCTGATATCTCAGCTCTGACTTTTATTATTTCTATCCTCTTGCCATTAGTAGGATTGTCTTCCCGACTCTGCTCTAATTGGTGTAAATTTTGTGCCAGCATATCAACCACGAGTCTTTCTTCTTTTGTCATGTGTGCATTTATTGCTATCAGCCTTCCTCTGATAAATGCCTTTGCTGTATACCAACGGTTTTGGTATGTCGTATTTTCATTCTTTATTGGTTTCTAAGAACTTCCTGATTTCATCTCTGATCTTTGTCAATACCCACTCCTTTTGCAACAGAGAATTATTCATCCTCCAATTGTTTGTCCTTGTTTCCTTCAGCATCCTTCTCTTAATTTCCAGCCTTATGGCACAGTGATCAGAGAGAGACATCTGTATAAATTCTATGTGCTTCAATTTACTCAAGTTCGACTTGAGTCCCAGCATGATGGCAGTTTGGTGTGCCCTTTTAATGCGGGGTCACAGTGGTGAAAGTTGAAATTACCCAAGTTGGCGAGATCACCTTAGAGTTCTGACTGAGTTTTCCACAGCAGTGCAGCGCACTGTAGATGGATGTCACAGCAGCCTCGTATGATGTACAGCAGTCCCACAAAGGGCAGGCTGGTGTTCCCCCTGCTATTTGGGTTGATTTTCCCTAAGCAGAGGGTAATGGCCTGAAAGCCGGTAGTGGCATATAATAGGAAAGAGAGGGAGAGAAGAAGAAATAGAGTGAAAAAGAAGAAAGAAAGAGAGAAAAATAACAAAACAAGCCTAAGCATGTTGAGACTGACTGTGGTGGGCAAGATAGAAGGGCAAGAGAATATAGAAAATAGGAATTGAGTGGTAAGTGCGGAGATAACTGAGTCTTGATTATCTGTCTGTGGGGCTGGAGGAGTTCCAACTCTTCCTCAAGGTAGCAGAGTGGTGTGCCCGCATGATATAGGGTTCTACAGTTGCAGGGTTGGATTACTCTTGAAGGCAAGATCTCAACAACAGCTAGGCATCAGTTCTCACCGCAGTACTGAGCACTGGAGGTCATTGGTATACCTGCCTTGTGCTGTATGTAACCCTATTTTGAGGTAGGGAGGGTGTTCCCACAGCTCCCTATAGGGCCCCAGGACAGGCAGGACCTCCCTAGCTGTGTGTAGAATCACTGAGAGGGAAGCTGGACTTATGGTCCTATCTATACTGCTGGTGCCCTGTTAGATCAGAGGATTTTTAAAATTCCCACCCCCACCCCACCCCGGCCCCCAGCCAGCTAGAGTAGAATTAAATTAAATTATATCCCTGCCTCTGGGCTCTAGCTCTATGCTCTGTTGGAAGTTTAGACTCTCTTCAGCGGGTCTTCGTTATGCAAAAATCTTCCAGGTCCTCCACCTAAGTTCTGGCATTCCTTAGCAGGGGCTTCTTCTTGTGCTGGTTTATGTTAAGGGACCCCCCTTCTATGTGCTACTTGGAGCTGAGCAATGAGGCTGGGATTTTCAGTTTTAACAAGAATGTATATTCTTACTCTTTTTTATATTATGCTTGTGAGGTGCTCTGATTTGGGGGCTGTCATGCTGACCCCCAAAGGGGGAGATCCAGCTTATCTGGGGGGTTGTTTCCTTCTCAGCCAATTGGAACTGAATTTGCCTCCTGGAGTATGACTATCCACCTATTTTCTCCCACACCACAATCTACCTCAGGTAAATTTCAGATTTTTCTTCTACTCCAAATTATGGCTACCCGCCACCCCCACTCCCCAGGCTGTGAACTCAAGGCAGGTAACAGCAGGGCAGTTAACAGCATGGGGTACTCCTCATGTATAGTATGATGTCCCCTTAGGGCATCAGCCTGGAGAAATCACTGATCCCCACGTTAGGGCAGGAGTAGCTTTTCAGCTGAAGCTGTGATCCAAGCTTGCCCAACCTAGAGCAATTTCGTGCATTC
>NW_022111301.1:1225816-1227320 GCF_000313985.2 Echinops telfairi | reverse complement strand
CAGAGGGACTAAAATTCATACTTTCTCTGGATTCTTGGCTTGAGTATACATCATGAGAGATCATGTGGTACTGTTGGAAAGAACAGACTATACAACATTACCTGTTTATCCTGGTATTCCTATTCACACTTTCTGTTGTTGTTGTTTTTTAATCCCTAAAGTTATCACCATATCCCAACAAAAGGGGCACAGTTTTGATCTCTGTCTTCATGGTTCCATATATTTATTATAGTTTTAACATATATATGAGTTTAAATGATAATTTAGACTTTAATGAAATTTCTAAGAAAATGGACTACAGATATGAGTATTTTCCTATATTTTGCTTTGTGTCATTCACTATTAATTTTGAAAAGTATCCTTATTTATTCGTTGTAGAATTAAACTAAATGCATTTTGATATTCTAATCCCCACAGACATTTGAGTAGTTTTATTTTTGGACTGGAGTAAATATATATGGGTTTATCAAAAGTGGTGAGAGCTTTGTTTTTTTGTGTATATGAAAAAATGAAATCTTTGGACTAGAAGATTCACAAATATGCTATCTTTGCTGATAATGCCTCCAGGGTTCCAAAAGTGTTTTTTATCAACGAATACTTCTATCAGCCACAGAGGAGTGGCTCACTTTGCCTTGCATCCTCACTAACATTTCGTATTTTCTCAACACTTATTTGTATGAGTCTGCTGCATTTGTATAATATTTGATTATTATGCTGTTAATTATGTGGTCATAAAAGTACAGACCCCTTTCCCTCCACTTTTTTTGGAATAACTACTGAAGCATTTATTCAGTTTTAAATAATTTTATCATTTTTATACCTCGTTCAGGGTTACATGTGAATATCAAAAGTTCATGCGGACATTCCGATTATCTTTTCATATTATTTTTGCCATAAACTTTAAAAATCTGCCTCCTTTAATACATGCTATTCTTTTTCTGATTTCATTTTTATATTTTGATTTCCACATGGCCTTTTATAGATACTTTTAATTTTGTTATGACGCAAATATCCATTATTATATTTTAATAACTAATCTTTGAAATTTTGAAATTCTTCAGTGGGCTAGGTTGCAAATATATTCCCTTATATTGTTATTTATCTGTTTGTATAATTTATTTTTTTCACATTTTAACCCATCTAGAACTAACTTTTAACAAAGGTTTCAGATGTAAACAATTAATATGGCCCTTCTAGTCATAATTTCCTCTGTGATGTATTTTAATTCTATACTACATCTGTCGCAATAATCCCATTTTGAAGAGAGTTCTCTACTATGCTAATGGACAATATTAAGGTGAGATTACGTTTTGAATTTAGTAGAGGGTGTGGGCCACGTCACACACTTTGTTTCCTTGGATGTATGCACGGCTGAAAGACTAAAACCAGAAATACATCAAAGCCATTCCTCCATGTGTAGAAGCCATCTCTGACACAGAAATCTCGAACCATCAGAAGATTAGGTAAAGAAAGATGGGGAGTAAAGTCAGGACTGATCACTGTC
>NW_022111301.1:1223286-1224639 GCF_000313985.2 Echinops telfairi | reverse complement strand
TTTGTGGGATGTAACATTCTCTGTAAAGATTTTATTTTTTGCTAAAGGCAAGAAAGACTTTATTTCCAACATCAAAAGTAAGTTAGATGTTCCTCATCTTATGCGTCTAAGAATATATAATGGGACCAGGATTACCTCAGGAGAAAGAAGTTAACATTTGTAAACTCAGAAGGGTTCAGATAGTGCATAACTTCTTCCAGAACAATATTCTAACTTTTTAATCCCTTTAAGTGCAGGGCTGGGTGTGGACTCTTAGAACTGAAAATGAATACTCCAGGAAAAATAACAGTTGAAAGTATATGTTCTTGGATGAAGTCTCTAGTGTCAGTGCACAAACACACCAAACTAAACCAGACCCACACCCGCAGCACTCTTGTTCAGAATGTGAGAATGGAACTAAACATTCACTTTCAAGTTAATTAAATAAGCTCAATCAAGTCCAACTCATGGTGACTCAGTAAGACATAGTAAAAGTACCCGTACGGTTTCTAAGGTGTTTAACTCTTATGAAAGCAGTCTGCCGCATCTTTCAAACTTAAATCAGCTGGTGTACTCAAAGGATCCATATTTAAGCTAATAGCTCATTGCTTTTAGCATTTCACCACTAGGTCTCCTGTTTAAGTACCAGAAGAATTAACATCCAAGATTTCAGAAACCCCCGAAGACAGAAAAAAATGTATATTAGTTCATAAGTACATTAGAGCACATTTCAAAAGATTCAAGTATTATTATTTCTGCTGATTTCATTTGTTTGCTCGTTTTATTTGAGTGTATAACTTGAACTTCAGTAGAGCACACTGTGAAAATTGGCACAAGGGCCTAGGCTTATTTTCTTTTTCTAATTTTTTTTCCTGCTGCTTTTGTACATTAAAAATTTTAATCATCTTTATTTCATCTTTGTCAGTTGCTTCAAATTTGAGGTGGGGAAAACATGGATACCATATAATTGTTTTCAAATTTTAAAAGGTTGATATATATATGATATCACAGTCCGAGTCACAATACTATTTTTCAGAATGTGAGGATTATAGTAAATATTTATTTTTAAAATTACCTTTTTTTCAATTGCTAACTAAAGTTTTACTTTGCTCATCTCAATACTCCATTTTATTATATTTCTATGACAAGTGATATTTTTTCATGGAACATTAATTTATAAATGTAAGTTATTACAATGACTGCTTTTGATTTTTAGCTTCGGTTTGAGAACATTCTATAAACACCTTTCTTCATTCTCTCCCATTAAATATGGTATTCATGTAATGATATATTAATCTATAGTTATTCATTATTATTTTCTTGATATGCTTAGTGGTTTTTTGTACACTTTATCTTTGGCAGAGTCTGAAATAT
>NW_022111301.1:1215893-1222630 GCF_000313985.2 Echinops telfairi | reverse complement strand
CCAATCTGGGCGCATCTGCATTAAATTCATTATGATTTGAGTCATTTATTGATGATAATACTTGTTCTAAATTCAATTATTATTAATTAAATAGAATTATTCAGTTATATCATCTAATAACTAGATTGTTTATGCAATTATTAAATAACAAAAGATAATTCAAGGAAGAGCTCAAAGGTGTTGTCTAAGCATAGATACATATCAAGGCACTTAACATGATCAGGGATGTGAAGGTCTATGGAACTGCACAAATATATAGAAATGTGGCAGAGGATATAGCTACATATTCATTAGACGTGCTACAAATACAACTCGGAATGTAGTAGAGCACAGAGGAAGGGAATGAAAACTGGTTAACCTTGACCCAATTGTTATTGTTGTAAGGTCCCAATGAATTGATTCCATTGCACATCGGCTTGATGCAGAAAGGAATTAAACACTGCTCCGTCCTGAACCCTCCTCAAAATCTTTGTCATGCTTGAGGCCCTTGTTGTCACGGTTTCAATCCATTTCGACAACTGTCTTCCCCCTCTTTGCTGAAGTTCTTCTTTTGAAGCATATATATATATTAAGCATATGTATCTTTTCCCAGGGACTGCTATTTGCTCATAGCATATGTAAACTATGTGAAATGGAATTTAAATACTCTCACTTTGAAGGAGCCTCCTTATTGTACTTTGACAAAGACAGATTTACTCTTTTCCGGCGACCACAATAGTTCCATAATCCTTTGTGCAGCCATAATTCCAATGTATCTATTCCTCTGCAGTCTTCCCTGTTCATTTTCCAAATTTCACATGCACATAGAAAGCTGTGGGATGTCATCAAGAACATCACAGGAAACCAATCAAAACGTTCATTGTTTTGAGTTAACTCTGGCTCCCAGTGATTCCAAAAAGACAGCATAGAATGAAAAGACCAAAGCAGATATCAGAACAGACCCCGACACTTGCTTTCCAATGTAAAATACCTTTTTGAAAAATAGAAAAATTGGTGAAACAGAAGAGGTGAATAGGGACAGGTCAAGAAAACAAAGTAAAATAATACAATGAAACATGCAATGGTTTTTAGTTAGAAAGCCAAATGGAATAATAAGCTTAGCACCTATAACCGAGAGAAATTAAAATTTTCAATGCTTGAATGTCAATATTGAAGTATTTTATGTGCAAAATACTAAAAAATTCAGGAAGTATAAAAAGAAGATGGAAGAAGGATACAGAGACACTATACCAAAAATAATTTATTGACTGTCTACTATTTTAAGAAGCAATGATCGAGAACTAATAATATTGATCGAAGAATCTCAAATTTCAAGGATGGCCTTAACCAAAAACAAGACTCCAGGAAATTACAGAACAGCATTTGAAATGTTTTCACCAAGTTGATGAAGCTTGGGAGAACTCAAACGTCTACACCAGGAAATTCAGAAGCCAGATATGTAGCATTATATTAGATATATATGTAATATTAGTTTTACAGTATCTGCCCCTAAGTTTAATAACTGTTCTTTTACTTGGGCTTTTCACCCTTTGGTCCTTCCCATAGCAATTGAATCTATTCTTTCCTAGGAGACATAGAACTTTGCATGTATTTTTATTATTCCTGGACCGTACTTCTCGATTGTCCTCTTAGAAAGGATACAATGTTAATTATTAATAGAAGTGTAATAATAGCAGTGTAAATATATGGGAAACTATATGTAAACTTTAAGTATGACTCACTTAATTTTCAAAGAGTACATGCATGTAAAAGTATTATTAAGAGCAAGTAATACAATAATATTCATATAGCAGTAGCTTCTTCATATTGTTTCCAGTTATTATATCCAAAATAAAATCACTACTCTGATTTCTGTTACAAAAATGATCTATGTTGTTCTGACAATGTTATTTGAATAAAATCAAATGCTAGCTAAGACATAAAGTCTAATGTCCTAAAGAAGGATCTATATATTTTTGAGTAGTTCAGCATAAATAGTATATATTTTTATTTAAACTTTTTAAATTGTGAGTTGCGTAAAAGTTTACAGAGCAAATTGGCTTTCCATTATGAATACTATTTTTTTTTCTAACATAGTAGCACACTCTCCAAAATTTAACATCCATCCTATTATGACCTACCTGCATTATAAATATCATTCACTCCTCTTTCTTATTGCTTTCTGCCTTCTGACCTTTATTCTTGGGTAAATATGTAATACACATCATACTAATACTGGAGTAACAGCCAGAGTGTGTCTTAGATGCAGCAATGACTAGCCTTTGTCTTACAAATTGTGGACATACTTTCAGGAAAGTCTAGTCCCTGGAAATTGATGTTATGCTCTGTAAAGGAGAGGGGCAGCCCCAAAGAGGAAGACCCTTGATAAATTGAATCAACACGGTGACTGCAACAATAGGCTTACACATAAGTATAGCTGTGAGGAAGGCCCAGCACTGAGCAGTGTTTCATTCTTTTGTCCAGAGGGTCACTATGAGCTGAATGGGCTCATCAGCACCCTCCAACATCAAACATGCTAATATAGTCGACTCTCAGAGTCATAACAAACTATGAATGAAACTGAAAAGAACGGGAATTCCAGAACACTTGTGGTAATATAAAACCTGTATATAGACCAAGAGCAGTTGATCTAATTGAGAAAGAATACATTGTGGGTTTAAAATCAATAAGGCTGTGTAGTCTTAGGTTCATATTGTTTCAGCATCCTATTAAACTGCTAAGGTGAGCAAATACCCTGAGAATTGTACTATATGAAGAAGAACATGGAATCAAAATTGGATGAAGGCTTATTAATAAACTGTAATATTCATTGATAAAACCTTACTGGCTGAAGCAATAACATGCTGATGAAAATCAAAGATTGCAATCTTCAAAGAATTACAACTCAATGTAGAAATAACCCAAATCCTCACAACTGAACCAATAAATAACATCGTTTGGAGAAAAAAATGGACTTCATCTTGCTTAGATCAACAATTAAACTTCATAGAAGCAGCAGTCAGGAAATCAAATGACTTATTGCAATGGAAGTGTTTATTGCATAAGACCACTTTAAAGTGTTAAAGAGTAAGCCTGTTATGTGGAGAAGTAAGGTTCCCTGCTAACCCAGGACATAGTATTTTGAATAATGTCATATGCCAGTGATATTTAGCAATATATATATACATATATATATATATATATATATATATATATATATCTTCAGGTGGTAAAATATCTGGCATGGGAGCTCAGGACCATACTCCTGTGATAACTAATCCAATTGGCATAAAACTACTCAAATACAATGGTCTAAACTCTATTTCAGGATTTTAAAAAGCTTGTTTTCAGCAATCTGGGGTGCACATATTGGTTTCTCCCCAACCAAAGCAAAGAAGAGTGAAGAAAATCAAAGCAGCGATTAGTCAATTAGACTGAAAGAATAATTAACGATGCATTCCTGACCACATGAACTCATTCTCCATAACGTCTGAATATAGATGAACTTGATGGCACCTGGTTACCACCACTGACCTCTAAGAAATGGATCCTAATGAGAAATTCGGGATATAGTGGGAGAAAAATGTGGACTAAAATTCAAAATAATGATAAAATAAAAGTACCATATTTACTAATCTGATGGAGAGTGGTGCATCCCAAGAGAATATGGGCCTTAGTTTCAGGTCTGGAACTGAATTTACGCCCATGACTCAAATTTCAGCCAAATGTTTGATTATTGCCTATTTAAGTGAACAGTGATAAGAGGAATAAAACTCAAAAGTCAGGAGGTAATATAAAACTATGAAGGAAAATGGTAAAATAGTTAGGTCATAGTAACATTGATGTTAAAAATTGGGGAGCATTTTACTATATCTGTAGGCAACTGGACATCCTCTTACAGAGGGATCATGGGGAGGAGATGGACCAGTCAGGGTGCAGTGTAGGAATGATGAAGCATACAACTTTCCTCTAGTTCTTAAATGCTCCCCCCACCCCAACTACCATGATCCCAATTGTACCTTACAAATCTGGCTAGACCAGAGGATGTGCACTGGTACAGATAGGAACTGGAAACAGGGAATCCAGGACAGATGATCCCATCAAGACCAGTGGTGAGAATAGCGATACCGGGAGGTTGGAGAGAAGGTGAGGGAGATGGGGGGAACAGATTGCAAGGATCTACATATAAACTCCTCCTTGGGGATGGACAGCAGAGAAGTGGGTAAAGGGGACGTGGGATGGTGTAAGATATGACAAAATAATAATAATTTATAAATTATCAAGGGTTCATGGGGAGGGGAAGTGGGGTGGGAGGGGAAAATAAGGAGCAGATACTAGGAGTTAAAGTAGAAAGCAAATGTTTTGAGAATGATGAGGGAAACAAATGCACAGGAGTGCATGACACAATGGATGTATGTGTGGATTGTGATAAGTTGTACAAGCCCCCAATAAACTGATTTAATTTTAAAAAAGAAAAGAAAACAAAATAGTATGGATTTTTTAATGTAAAGCCAATTTGCTCTGTAAACTCTTACACAAATCACAATAAAACATTTCAAAGTACACCATTTATGCTGAACTACACAAAAATAAGTAGGTCAATATAGTAAGTTAGACATAAATGCTTACTTAGCATATCGCTCTATTGACATACATTTGAAAAACATAAGAGATAGTCTTTCGTGACAAATATCATAGTAGTGCAGTTGAGTTAATGACAGGGAAATGACATGAATAAACTCCCAGTGTATTAACAATATTGTATAATTTTATCCTAATCATTGTTGAACATTTATGTACTCTTGGAAAATTAATTGAATTATACTTGAGTTCAGTGTAGTGTTTCGTGTGTATTTACACTCCTATCAACAATTAATATATAAAAAATATATCTGTCTTATGAGGACAATTGAGAACAATGGTCTAGGAATGACAAAAGTACATATAAAAGTCTGATGTCTCCTAGGAGAGGAACAGAGACAAATAATATGGGAATAATTAGATGGTGAATACAATCAGATACTAAAATTGGGGGTAGACAGTGTAACAGAATGATAACTTAAAGTAGAGAATAAGAACTGGTAAGGAAGGTGTTTTAAGAATGAAAATGTTTAGAAGACAAACAACATTGACACATAAAATAAGTGGTAATGCTAAAAATAATATCAAAATAAATACATTTCTTTGTAAGGCCATGATTGAATATTTGACACCAGAATTTTTCTTCCACTGAAAACAAGTAGAAAATTGAGCTCAAAATAAAAGTGCTATGTCCAAATATTAAACAAAAAGCATCACATGACTACAGGTTTTCAAGAACAGAAACAAACCAAATGATCCCTAGTGGCCTTGCATATTTCTGCTTAGGGAGACTATCGTGAATAAAAACATCATGTGATAGCAGATAGTGTAGCATATTAGCCTTACCGAATTAAAAATATTTATATTAAGAAAGGCTGAGGTGTTTTCAAGTAGCAAGATGAAGTACTACAGAGAAGTAAAAAAATAAATAAAAAGAGGTGGAGATTAAATTTACACAGGAATCCCTATAAATCTTTGATTGAACTTCAATGTGAGCATGCATTATACAAAGCCAACAGCACTAGATAACGAACAATTAGCAAGAAACTGTGAAATAAGAGTCATTTAACTTTTGATTAGGTTTAAAAAACAAAAAAATCTCATCGAATACCCAAGGCATTCAGTAATAATCCTGGAATATCACAATTAGCTAGTTGCGCTATTTAGTCATAGATGAGAGATTACTCTAGACACACTCATGCTATAAAATATGTAAACTTATCTGCAATAAATAACTACCTATTGGAATAAAAAATAAAACAGAAACAACACAAACAACATGTAAAGAAGGGTCAAAATTAATCAGTCAGCAACATAAAATTTACAGATTTTAGCCACCAATAAAAATGAATGTGTGCCTTTCCCTCAACCCTTAAATTATGTATTAAACAGTTTTCCTTCTGTTCCCACTGTGGTGATTGGACCTCCCTCAGTGAACTCATCTTGTACTTGTCCTTGTGTGTGTGGCTAACTTCGCTTAGCATAATTCCCTCCAACCCTTCCCATGAAACAATGTGCATCATGTGTTCATCAGTGCTTTTTAGGGATGTGTAGTATACTCCATTGTGGAGTGCATAAGCAAATGTGGTGAAGAACGCTGATGGTGTCCAGCTATTACAAGATATAGCGTCTGGGGTCTTAAAAATTTGAAGTTAAACAAGTGGCCATGTAGCAGGCAAGCAACAAAGCCCACATGGAATAAACATGCCAGCCTGTGTGATCATGAGATGTTGACAGCATCAGAAGACCCAAAACAAACAAGCATTGCAATGCAAACGAGGGGGTTGGGAGAGGAGACCCAAAGCCCATCTATGGAAAATTGGACATCCCCTCACAGAAAGGTCACAAGGAAGGGATGTGACAACCAGGCTGCAGTAGAGCACCAACGAAACACACAACATTCCTCTAGTTCTAGAGGAAGTTGAAAGCTTCCTCCCTCCCACTATCACGACCCCAGTTCTACCTTAAAAATCTGGCTAGACTGATACACTATACTGGTTTATAAGAGTTCTCAACACATGAAATGCAGGACGGATAAACCCTTCAGAGTAGCGATACCATGAGGGTAGGGGGGAATTGGGGGAGAAGAGGGAGAAAAGGGAACAAATTACAATGATTGCTGTATAACACTCCCCTCCAGGGGCCACAAACAGCAGAAATGTGGGTGCAGGGAGACA
>NW_022111301.1:1212931-1214822 GCF_000313985.2 Echinops telfairi | reverse complement strand
GGACTCTGTGACAAAGAATGCAGCATCGGGATTAGAGAGAGACTTCAAGAGGCAGACAACACAACCTGGTTTGCTGAAAGCGAAGAGACTTGAAACACACACTGATTATCAAGGATTGCAGCCATTGATGAAGATTTCATTTACATTAGTGTAAAGAAATTCAAAATCTTCACAGCTGAAGCTGTAATGAACATCTTGATCAAAGGATAACGGATTTAGTTTTGCGTAGACGTATAATGAACGTTTATGGTAGCAATAGTCAAGAGATCAAATGTCACCTTTCATTAGAAAAATGTGCACCCCAGGAAAACCTCTTTAAAGTGTGTGTCTTACTACTCTTACAGGTCTGCTGCTAGGGTTGTCTATTATTTGACTGACATTGAGCTACCATGGTGAGTTTCATTCTAGACCTGAAGGGTGACCAAGAGCCAGACTGCAATATACCTGTAAGATTAGTCTGTTTTATGAAATTGAGTTTGGTTACATGTTTTTGTCCCACTTTCTATTCAAGATCTTCTAATGTGACCCCTTTCAAAGCAGTTGGCCGTGGTAGCTGGGCATCATCTAGTTCTTCTGGTCTCAGGATCCTGGAGACTGATGATTGTGTGGACCATTAGTCTACCATATTGATTGTTTGTGTCTTCAATTGTTATCCTTCTTCTTTCTTAGGAACAAGGAGAGGGCAACAATTACACCTTTGATGGCTATTCACTGAGTTTTACAATCCAATTGCTAGTCACAAAAGTAGGCTGTAGAACTTTGTCTTTGAGGCCTGGGTTGTGTCAGTTAACTCCTGAAACTACGGCCCTGAGATTTGGAAGAAATTCCATGGGGAACAAGTCTCATCTCCTCTGCCCAAACAAAGGAGCAGGAAAATCCAACTCCATACCAGCTCAAGGTCAATTGCCACAAGGCAGAGGTAAGGCATGCCACAACTTTCCATCCTTCTGTATCCTATTCTGATAAAAACCATCCATACCACTGCACTCTATTTCTCTGCAGGGTTCATTAATGTGTTGCAATGACCAAGTGGAACACTCAGACCCTACTCACCATTATATGGTTTATTAGGGAAGCTAAGAAGTATAAAATATTAAGGATAGTTATCTTTTTTCTATAATGCTTCTCAGCCTTCTGGCAGGTATCTCCCTCTGGTCCTTGGCCTCATGGCCAAGTTATCCATTGACATGGGCGGGGAAAGCTCCCACTAGGCGTCAAGATCTCACTGTTGCTCAATGATCTCAGTCCAGTTGCTCTGCTCTATTTTATACTTTTGGTGCTGTGGCCTCTGATGTATTCAATGCCTCTGCCACTTGATAAATATTTCACATGTGCTCCCCTAGAGGCGTTACTCTCTTGACAGTCATGGTATTTTCTCTCCCTGCTTTGTAGATGGCTCTTTGATACCCAGAGGAACGGAAAACTATAACAATCCCTTCTATTCCAGTTTCACACACCTTATTTGCATAGTTACTCGATCATTTGGGAGTGTTACAAAGATATAGACAGAAAATATCCAGTAACTCGTGATGTTTGGTTATGCATAAGATGTTTTTATAGCTTTTCCTCCTGTATACTCCACTGTACTCATGAACCTGTCTTCAGCAAGGGTAAATACTCATGTGCAGATGTCCTCTGTCAAATATAATTCTAGAGTGTATATATTCTGTATTAACCTGTGTTACCTTTAATTCTTGCAAACTTCCCAGTGTCTTCCTCTCCCTCAGATTCTTGACTTTTTAAAGATGTGAGTAATAACATGACTATATGAGTAATAACAAGGATGTAGCAAGCACCTGTTGAAATTAGTAAGAATCAATATAAGTATATTATTAGTAAAAAATGGTATGCAGATATTATCTTAATCCACAGAGCCATAATAGTAACTGAT
>NW_022111301.1:1210490-1211587 GCF_000313985.2 Echinops telfairi | reverse complement strand
CTGCTGCATCAAACCTCTATAGCATGTCCAAGTGAACATACATGCATACACTATTTAGACGCAATAAATACATAAGTGCAGACTATGAGTTCTTCATAATATATCTGTATCATCACCATGTAGGAGCAGTCCTGGTAGCATTGTGGGTTACATGTTGGGCTGCTAGCCACAATGTCAGTAGTTTGAAACCACAGGAGAAAGATTAAACCTTCTACTCCCCAAAAGAGTTAGTCTCAGCCACCCAAAGGGACACTTCTACAGTGTCTTGTAAGGTCTCTACAAGTCAGAATTGACTCAATGGTTATGGGATTGGAAGACACAGGATTGGAAGAAAGCTTATTACAAACCTGTTAATTCTCATACCATACACTGTATGGTATGAGATCGGCATGTAGGCTTTATTATCAGAATATATTTTAGGAGAATCTCAAGAAAACTCATATGTCTGAATTAATATTTACATTGGCTGTGAATTTATATGTGTATGCATTTACTTGAATTTTATAGTGATATAACCATGATAAAGACATTTATCTTCACCTGAATGAATGTGATTTACCTTTTAGCTTACAATCATTTTGACACCACATTTTTTATCATTAAAACAATGGCTTAATGTGATGAAACTTGAGATATCCTTACAAGAAAAATTAGGCATTCAAGAAAAATTGATGATCAAATGAGATAATATGCTGTGGCATGTTGACATAGACTTTAGAGCAGTCTAATTAGTTAAAAATTAGAGAGACAGAACATGCAATCAAACCTGAAAATCAGGTTTCCTGTCTTTATCAGGCTACAAACACAAGTATGTATCTACTGACCTACATGCTCTTTACAGTAGTATTAAAGCCCAATATGGAAGAACATGGAAAATAATTCAAAAGAGGAAATATAGTGCCACTCCAAATCTAATAAACAAATAAAACTTGAAGGGATGGTGCTATCAGAAAAAATGCTAAGACAAGAAGCTGCTATAAAGAGACAGAAATTTCTTTTTTTTTTTAATTAATCAATTTATTGGGGCTTATACAATTCATCACAATACATAGATCAATTGTGTAAAGCACATCTATACATTTGTTGCCCTCATCATT
>NW_022111301.1:1207479-1209168 GCF_000313985.2 Echinops telfairi | reverse complement strand
TATAATACTACTTCCATATAGATATTAAAGCATACATTTTTAGTAAATGTGATTCATGCTTAGTTGGTTCACCTGCGTTTCCCTCCCTACACAGAATCAGAAGTTGTGATTATCTTTAAGAAACTAGCAGCACAGTGATTGCCGGAAGCTAATGGAAGTTCCTAGGAAGGTCCTCTTTCATGACCATGATTTCATAGCAATTATTTTATTTTGTTTTATTTGTGTTATATGGTGATTTTATTTTATATACTGCTGTATGAGCTTTATTTCATTATAAACCCATTTGAATTAAAAATACAAATGAAAAATATCTTTACATTTTAATTTTATATTTTAATGATGAAATTTAGCGTATAGCAATAGAATATTTTGGGAGCACAGGGAAAGAATTCTGTAGAAAAATCTCTTGCTTTCATTGTGAGTCATTTCTTCATTTCCAAACTTCTGACCATGCAGGGTATACTAACTTTCTTAAGCTCAGTTTGTGCCTCAATGTCTCATTTCTTTCTCTGATTCCTAAGAAAACTACTAATCTCAGTTTCGGTAACTGTCCCTTAAATGTTAAATGCAACAACATTTTTAAAAGGTTAAGCTTACTAAATTCTTGAGAATTTAAAACTGCTAATCCTCTTTGTTTTTCTTTAAATGTTCAAACACCAATTCTATGCTTCTTTTTACCTTTCTTCTGCGTTCATATTGTTTTCATTACTTAAAAATTACTTTACCACTACATCCATCTCTTCACCATGGCTCATGGTATCCGTTTAAGTTTGCTTTCCTTCTCAGAGCCAATGCTGGAAGAAAATCCAACCTGACCTCTGAGTAAGAGGATGTGCATGAACTTAAAATATGCACTCAAATGCCTTTCGAGATTGCCCTTTAGTTTTGTGACAATAAATATACTCATAGACATCTCCATTTAGTTTTATTTATGCAGCATTAATTCCAATTTCTGTACTAACAAGGTTCTGCTGCTTGCTATTCCATTCATAAAATTTGAATATTGTCAAGTGTTTCACACACACCATTTACTGATTACAGAGCATGATCCTGGCAGAAAGCATGCAACAAAAGGTGGACAAGTCGAATTATGTGGCTGGGATTTGTTAACATAAAGCCCAAGAATGGTTTAATTAGTTTGTCTTTGGTGAAACAGTGCCAAATGAAATAATAAGCTTCTTGAGCAGTGTTCTTCCCCAGATTAGAGGAAGACTATGTTTTTATTTAGGATTTAGAAATATGCAGGAAAGAATCAAAATGGAGAGGGGGTGGGGACATTCCAGTCATACCAATGTCTTTGCCTTAAGTTTTTCATTCAACTGCACTGTATCTAATCATTGTACTCCTCTGTCCATATGTTTGTACTGACCACATCATAGAGTGGTCTCCTGCTCATTTCCCTGGATTCTAAATAGAAAGTTTGAAATCAAGTAAGCTAGTGCTGTGTTTTCTGATACAGTTTTAAAAATTAAAGAAACCAAATTTTAAGAAAAATTTGAAATTTTAGAAGAAATTGAAATATTTCTAAATTTGGCGTAGAGGTGAAATACATGCATGTTATCAATGATAAACATTCTCATCAATAAACAAGATTTAATTGTTGGGATGAAGGGGAGAAAAAAATTACAGTATATTGAAGCAGAATGTATCCAAATGTCACACAATTCATCCAATTAAAGAGAACAATAA
>NW_022111301.1:1199466-1206559 GCF_000313985.2 Echinops telfairi | reverse complement strand
AAAAAATACATATATTCTTTTTAAATAATCTAACACTTTTTTCCCCCAGACATTTCAGATTCACCATAAAGGACTTAAAGAATCCATGAGGAGTGATTCCCGCCATACAGGGTCACTATAGACCCTTAGGATTTGGGATTAAAGCTCCTTTATTTTATGCAAAAAACTACTGTCCTTTTGTAAAGCAGCTTGGGATTTGTTCTGAAGTCTTAGGAGAGAGTGAACATATTTGATTTGGTCAGTAAATCACCACATAATCTGAGCTACCCATCAGGCCCTGAGTGTTGGATGTCTCGAGAAGCCTTAAAATTGAATGTGCAGTGACGTCTTCTGTTATTAATTAAAATGGCATCTATAAGGTTGGTTCAAGATGGCCCTGCAGGCATAAGGACACTTTATTGGTAAGTGGTCCAAATGCTCATAGCCACAACTTCTGGTCCATTCTCTTCCTTCTTCCAGCCCACATCTATAGCATAGGGATTTATTTGTGACTATTTGACAAAGGAAGAGAAGCTTGGTCCAGTTACAGATGACCCTGCACAATTATAGGTATAACCTGAAAATAGACATTCATTATGACAGTCCCATCTTAGAAATCTTTGTTGGGGCAGAACTTCAATCTTGCACATTGTTGTTCATTTTGTCTGCAAAATGAAATGGCCATATAGATGTGTAAGATAGAGGTGATAGATAGGTAGATAGATTTAACATATTGAATTAAATGATATTAAAAGACTCGATATAAATATATATATGTACATATATATCTTGTTTTCATATAATCTTTCAATGTATTAATATGTAACTTTATATGACTATTTGTAAGTTCTTAAGCTATCAAGGACAAGAGTGGTGTCACTGAAGAGTTTATATTCTCTACTAGGAAAATTCAGTATATGTTTTATTGTACAGAGTAGAGTGGAATCATGCTAGAAAGAAGCATAACTTTGTTATTGCCTTTATTTAACCTCGATTATGGACCAATGCCTGGGTACTAACTTGATAAATAGTAGGATGTGATGGTCAGATTTAGTTGTTCATTTGTCTAAGCTACAATCTCTAGTCATTAATCAAATATTAATCTAGAAACTCTCTGGAAGTATTTTGTAAATGTGATTAAAGCTGTGATCAGTTGACTTTCTGTAAAGAAAACGGGTTATTCTGGATAGGCCTAATTCACTCATTTGCAAATCCCAAAGACAGCAGTCGAAGATATTCTGTCTTGTCTGAGTTGCTTCAATTATGCCTGATTGTTCCTGCCTGCTCTTCCTTAAAGCCTAAACTGCATATTTGAGACTTTTCTTCCAAGACATGCAATTTGGAAAAGACAATTCCTTGTAATAAATATCTTAATATACAAGAGTTAGTCAAATGCATTGCAATAAAATCATATAAACCTTTTATTAAGCATACTCATCAATATGTGAAGCTATTGTTTCTTGACATAGTCTATATCTACATTTTCCCATTCTTGCACCAATATTCCCATCTCTTTCACCCTTCTTAAATAATTCTTACTCTTTGGTTTGCACTGTGTCAAAGCAGTAACTATGGTATTTTGAAGGACTCGTTGTTTTTCTTCTACATGTTGTTTGAGTTTAGGTAACAAAGATAGTTCCAAAGTGGGTGAGGTCAGAAATGGATGGTAGATGAGAAATACTGCCCAATTAAATTATCACAGACCTCCACTGGTGTTCTCTGAAAAGGAACAACTGCATTGTTATGTCAGGAGCCCTGGTGGCAAATCTAACTGAGCTCCATGGGCCGTAGACTGAGGTATCCGTTCCATTGAAGCTTTTCTAAAGCTCGACAACCTGTGTGCTCCTGGTCTCGATGAGTCAGAATCAATTAGATATTCGTGGTTTTGTTTGGTTTTAATTATTCTGGTTGGGGAAAAAAAAAAACGTCAGCACAACTTCCCTGGTCTTTCTCACACTGTTGTATTTTTCCATTTTCTGAAACCTTCTTTAAAATGTGCTTGTAATCCTTCTGCATCCTTTGAGAAACTTTATCAAAATTCCCCTTGGGGATGTAAAAAACAACAAGAACAGTTCTGACCTCTTTGATCTGATTTTAGCTAACTCACAAGATCTCCTCGGAAGCCACCTTATTCGTTGGACTTGACTTTTTGTAACGTATTAGAAGAACTCAAGGCGCTTCTCAGTTGCAAGTCATTCCATGAAATGCCTTCATTAGACTCTATCTTATTTTAAAAAGCAGCTGTTTGAGCTAGCTGATTGAACCAGTTGGCTGAAACCAATGTGTTCACATAAAAGTGAAAACGCTTGAAATGTGAGATTCCAACTTCAATAGCTATCCCATCAACGATAATCCTACGGTTCTCTTACTTTCCTTTCTGTTCTTCAGCCATAGTGAGTTTCAAATCGACGGGAACTCACACATAAGATCTTCCTGACCGCCTTTAAAATAACGAATTCAACGGAAAACTACTGTTTTATGTGGGGAAACAGTCTCCTAAATGAGTTGTAAAGCTTCATTGATTTCACAAGAATCTGCTTGAGTTTTGATATTTTTTTAACTTCAAAATTGTTTTTAATTCTGTGGCACAGAAAACATTCTTTTTTAAAGGGATTCTAACTAGACAAACATGTGTGCTTCTGAGAGAATGTATCTGCAGCCATCCACTGACTGAAGAGACCGAGTTGAGCAGACTTTGTTTAGAATAAAGTCAAGCATGTATGAAATGGAACACTAGAAGCAATACTGGTTGAATTATCCTTGCATCTCCTAATGATACTATTTCTCTAGGTGAATCCTGGCTGACACACGCACGTAATCCTATTTTCTACTATATTTTCTGTGAGAAATTTGGGAAAAAAAATTAATGCGTAGTTTAGCCTGAATTCGTGATATTTTTCCATTATGTCTAGAGTTTATCCCATTCATTTCATCTATTCATTCACTTATATTTAAATTATAATGCACTCTTAGATATTCACTTTTCTTGCATTTATGATAGCAGGGTGAATATGGGTTGGCATCCAGTACATTGCAGGGAGCGTGGTGTGGTTTGTTGTTTTCATAGCATCTGCATTATACAAGATGCGCATGCGCATCTCTTGAAGGTTGGTGAGCATGTGAGTGGAAGAAGGAAGTTGAAGGAGATGAGCAGAGAGAGGGAAGGTTCAGATCAACGCAGCATAGAATAAACCCTGTTCTTCTGCCCTCTCAGTATCTTCACTAGGGAAATTTCTGTTGCACCATAAGTATGTTCAATGAGATGTACATTGCTGGTCAGAAAGAGGGCTTTGGAAACTTCCAATGCGTAAAAGACACCAAAAACGCATTGTCATCGAGTCTTAGCAGGCTCTTAGCTACCCTGTAGGACAGGATAGAACTGCCCTGTGTGTTTCTGACACTGGTGGATGTAGAAAGCCCCGTCTTTGTCCTGAGCACAAAAAAGATGAGGTGGTAAAATGCAAAGTCACCTACAACTTACTAATTATCTTTGAGAAAATGGTGCTCATGCAATATGTAAAATTGGGGAAAAGCTACATAAGTGTATCAAGGTATAAAAATCTAAGATGGGATTACATATAGATAGATATATAGATAGGTGATAAAATAGATATGGTGAACCTAAGAGAGATAATAACCGGAATGAGAGTTCCTGGGAAATACAGCAATGAAGGGAAGAGTCATGTGGAGCCGATATCAAGGAATAGAAGAAGGAAGACAATGTTTCGGGTAAGATTGTGGTACCTATCGTATAACACAGCTTGATACAACTGAACTATTGAATGGTACGATATCTGGAGTATTTCTTAATAAAATGATTTGGAATTTAGAAAAGCTTTAAAAAGGAATTCATTAATTTCTGAAAACATCCTGATATGGTAAAAATAAAACACAAATTTAGAATAAGAAGAAACTTAGGTCTATGTTGGAAAATTGATAATATTAACAGCAAAAACAAAGACCTCTGCATGTTGACTAAATATTTGCTAATATTGTAAATGGTATTTTGACAGAAAACATCTAGACAAACTAGTAAGACAAAAAATAATAAATAATATAAGGAAAGATTCACTGTAAGAGAAATGATTATATTAGTTATCCCTAAATAAGCTTGTAACTGTCACAGGAGTACAGAGGCTAAACCGTTCATTTTGAGTAGTTAAAAATGGAAATAAATTCATTTGAGTGAGGAGACAAAAATTATCTTGAAATTCCCTCATTCCAAGTTATTGTCAGTATTTAAATTGTGTTCTGAGTTTATAGATCCAAAGAGGTAGCAAACAACTCAGAATGGTGGCAAGTTTCTGGGATTTTCCATGTGAACTATATGCAGTTACATTAACAAAATGTGAGATTGGGAAGTCCATACGATCAGAGACAAAGAGAATTACGATCATACAAGTAGCAAAATATAGAGTTTGGCACTGTTGTATAAGTGTGAAGCTATAATTTTCCATAGACTGTCAATTACTAAATTTAATTATAAAAATGGATCACTTAAACAGGCTTAATGGAGGGGGGCGTTCGCTAGCTCCGAAGGGGCTGTGGGGTAACAGGTTTAATAGTGTATGAAGGAATTTGGTAAGCCTTCAAAAATTATCTCCATGGTAGGCAACCAACCGAGAGGGTTCCATCAATGTTCATGACAAAGGTAATTATCCTTTTGTTATAGAGAAAATAGATAGTAGGTGAAATTTTTCCTATTTCGTTTACTGATATTATCAAAATTGCCTATCAATTATTGACCACGAGAGATCAAGAAATCAAAATGCAAAGTACTTTTTCATCAGAAATGACGGTCGTGATTCTAAATGTAATCTTGATAAGACATCCTTCCAGAACACATTCATTTGACTTTGTCAGAAAATCAAATGCCGGGGCACGAAACCTCTGGCATGTGGGCCGCACACTGAGAAATCATCAGGGTCAACTGATGCCACACAGCTCACTGGAGAAGCCGTTCTAATCATCGCATTGGGGAAGAGTTAATTAAATATTTGACTAATATGGGCCATGAACAGTTATACATATGCAAATGCCCCTTGGCAGAAAAAAGGGTCAACATTCCATGATAATCATGTGCCATATCGGGCAAAAGAGAAACTGTTTTTAAAGGTAATTTGAAGTTTATCATCCATTATCATTCATCCAATAATATGTGTAAAATTCTCAAAATAGCAGCATACTATGTGTAAAACCCTCAACAACAACCGCAGTGATAAAATATAATTGGATAGTTTCTTAATTGCCATAGGTGGACTAAAAAGTGCTTAGCTTTAAAAACATTATTTCAAGGTATTATTGAACTCATATACAAGATATGTAAGCAGAATTTTTACAAAAAGAAATGACACCTATTAGGATGAATCCTGGTCAAATTGTTTTTGTTTTTGGGTGGGCGTGAATGATAGCAGCCCATGTACAAAAGAGCGAAGCGCTGCCAGGTTCAGGGTTATCCTCACAACATACGTACTTTTATGCCAAATCCCATTGCTGCAGCAATTGTATAATCAATCTCATTGAGAGTTTTTTCCCCTTTTTCTCTAGCCCTTTTTTTTACCTACCATGACGCCCTTTGCCAGAGACTGATTTCTCCTGATAATGTGTCCAAAATGTGTAAAACAACGCTTCAAAAGCAGTCCCAGGTCCAAGAACAATTCTAGCTGCGTTTCCTTCAAGACAAAGGCATTTTCAAGATTCTGCTCTAACACATTAATGCAGATGAATCAATTCTTCTGCATTCATTATACATTTTCCGGTGCTCACATGCATATTAAACAAGGGAAAAGACCATGGCGTGAAACAGGGTCCCCTTATTTCCAAGTGACATCTTTTTAACCCTTTAAAGGGAACCTTGGTAGTGCAGAGAATCACACATGGGGCTGATAACCACAGGGTAGCTCTGCAAACCTACCACCCCTCTGAAAGAGAAAGATGAGGGGGTCTATTTCCATAATAATTTACAGTCTTGGAAACCCACCGGAGCAGTTCTACTCCGTTATATACAACTGTTATGAGTCAGAATCAACTCCTTAGCAGTGAGGTTGTTTTGTTGTTGCTGCTGTTTTAAGGGGGGGGGGGCATTAATCTAGAGCAGTATGTCATTTGTTTCCATGACTGATTCTTTCTTGAGCATTGATTATGGATCTAAGTAAAAGTAAATCTTTGACAACTTCCATCCTTTCTCCATTTATCATGCTGTTGTCTATTGCTCCAATTGTGAGAATTTTTGTTTTCTTTATATTGAATTGTAATCCGCAGTGAAGGCTGTAGCCCTTGGCCTTCACCAGTAAATATCTCAATGTCGCTTGTCTTTCAGCAAGAGAGTGTCACCTACATATCAAAGGTGGTTGATGAGCATCATTCCTGATGCATAGCTTGTCTTTATAGAATCCAGCTTATCACATGATCTTATCACATGACCTCTTTCAGATATTTGGCCATCCAACTTTTTTGGCATATAAACTAGTGAGAAGTTTCATTATTGCATCGATATGTAGAAACATTTCAATTGGTGTTCTATCAATTCCTGAAGTTTTGTTTTGTTGTTCTATTTTTGTTCTTTTCTAATTTCTTCAGTAAAGTTTAGACCTCTTCCTTTAATGTCATCATATTTTGTTGTTGTTGTTTTTTAATACTGCACTACCTCTTGAAAAATTTAAATGTCAACTAATTTTTGGTACAGTGATTTTGGTATTCATTCCATCTTTGATGTTTCCTGCAACTTTGCCGCAGAATCCAAGAAAATTTAAATTCAATGCTTACATTTTTTTCCTCACTTCATCTATTGCTTTATTCTAGGTATTTGCATATTTTCATATACCACTTTATGGCTATTTTTACTGCACCATTTTTTTTCATTCTCTTGACCTATTCTGTGTTCATGAGCTAATGTCAATCCCTTCTGATATCTACATGGTCTTTCTTTGTTGTCTTGGTGATGACCTTTCTCTTTATTCCTGTATGAGGTTCATGATGTCATCCTAGAATGCATTTGATTTTCTGTCATTGGTGTTCAATGTTCTTGAGATGGTCTCCAAATTCAGGTCTGATGTACTTCAGGCTATTTTGGCTCTGATGTACTTCATTTTCAGGTCTCCACCTGCACCAGAAA
>NW_022111301.1:1194727-1198450 GCF_000313985.2 Echinops telfairi | reverse complement strand
CACTCCGCACTCCCCCCATCATTCACTATGGTAAGATTTTTTGTTCTGATGATGCCTTACACCTGATCCCTTCAACACCTCGTGATCGCATAGGCTGGTGTGCTTCTTCCATGTCCTGTCAACAGTATTCATGTATCTTTGTTGCGTGGTTTATCAAACTTAAAAAGTTGTGGACTTCTTCAACTTTTTTCATCTTTGGGTTTATTCATTATTGTATAATTTTTATTAACAGTTGTATTATCTTGTCTCCTTTGTAGGGATCACATACCATATTATACTTTGAGATAGACTGTGAAATGTTATTTATAATGATGAATGTGGAACAATTTCTCTTGAATTTGATATTGTAGCATAGTAAACTATATGATTGTCCAATACTAGTCCATCTCAGTTGGCTAATGACTAGGATATTGCTATTTATGCATTCCATTTTATCTTTTAAATTTATTTTTTAATCATTCTATTATTGACATTTTGCTTTTGACAACCTTCAGTTTTCCTAGATTCATGCCTCATATATTCCTCATTCTAAGTATTAGTAAATATTTGCCTGTGGCTCTTCTCATCTTGAGCGATCTCCCCTCAGTAGATGAAGGTCCTGAACATTTGCCCCATCATGTCATTTAGGGAAACTCTACTTTGAGCTCTTCACCTGGACTATTTTGAGTGCTTTACTACAACCTGAGATGCTCATCTTCTGGTTCTATAGCAGATAATGTTCTATTGCTCATCCCTAAGGAGTGGATTCTTTATTCCTAGTCGGTCCTTAGTCTACAAGTTTTCCTGAAACATATTCACTATGGTTGACCCTGTTGGTATTTGAAATACTAACTTCCAGCATCCCAGCAAGATGTGAGCCACCACAATATGACAAACTGGGAGATGATTAGGCACATGTGAACTTGATGTGTTATTTGGCATAGTTAAATCAGCATTCCTTTTCTAAGACTACTCTCAAAACTATCCTAAATTGGCTGTTTTAAAACAACGATACTTATTTTCAAAGCTCTGGAAACTAGAGCTTAGAAATAAAAATGCAGAAAGCTTTCTCTAAAGGGTCCATAGAGAATCTCCCTGCCTAATTCCGTTATCCAGATATAATTAATGAAAATGGAGTCAGACTTGATGATAGTGGATCTCAAATCTAATGGTGTTTTATGAGAATGGAAACGGACATTCAGAGACATACAAAGAGAAAGGTCACTAAAAACGTAGGCAGACTTTCCAGTGATTCGGGACAAGCAAAAAGTGTTAGCATTGTTAGGAGCCACCAAGAAGTTGCAGAACATTAAACTAATTTAAAATATGATGCTGGAATGTGTCGCTTATGTGCCATACAATTAGTCAAACTGTCATTAGTACTTGGTGTATAGAAATGTGGAGATATATGTGTATCTTGGTGTAGACAACGATGTGTGGAGATATATGAAGATATATATATTGGCAAATGTATATATTTATGTTTGTATATAGTTGTGTCATAACCTCATTTGTAAAAAGTCTACATGAATTATCAAATATAATGTGGAATTTAACAGTGAGTCCAATATAATTCAATAGCTACATGATAATAAATTATATGAAGGAGGTATTTCAAATTTGTTAGTGATAATAACCTGATAATAGTTCCAAAGCATAAACAACCTATGTATAACAGAACACTGACCAATTTTGCAAAATTCTTACACACTGCCCTATATTTCCATTAATTTTTGCAGTTACGGCTTCATTAAACCTTGTGGACTGTCTTTCTCTTTTTCAATGACTCTACCTTATTAAATATGGTGCCTTTCTCCAGTGAACACTATCACCTTATAACATGCCCTAAAGATGTACATATATTTATATGTCAAAGTATTAAGGCTTTGGACCTCTATTTAAGTCTTCTCTCACACAAGAATACTTTATTCTAATAACCTGGCATTGTGTGATACTCACCTTCTTGACATGATCACTGAAGACAAAATGGGTTCATGAACAAATGTGATGAAGAAAGTTGATGGTGCCCAGCTATTAAAGATATAGTGTTTGGGGTTTTAAAGTCTTGACAATAAACAAAGTGGCCACCTAGCAGGGAAGTAATAAAGCCCACATGGACGAAGCACACCAGCCTGTGTAATCATGAGGTGTCAACAAGACCAGGTACCAGAAGACCAAAAAGAAACGATTATATCAATGTGAAGCAAAGGGGTCAGAGTGGAGACCCAAAGCCTAGCTGCTTTTACTTGGAAATTCTCTCACAGAGGGGACACATGGAAGGGACGATTCTTTCAGGGTGCAGCATAGCACCTGTGAAACTTACAGTATTCCTCTAGTTCTTTAATACCTCCTCCCCAGTTTTTATGACTTTTATGACCCCAGTTCTACCTAACAAATCCTGGTGGAACTGAGTATGTACAGTGGTACAGATAAGAGTTGTCAACACACAGAATCCAGGACAGATAAACCCCTCAGGAACAGTAATGGAGTAGCAATTCCACGAGGGTATGGGGAAGGAGGGGGACAAGGGGAAAAAGAGGAAACTGATAGAAGTTATGGATGTATAGCTCACCTCGAAGGGGATGGATAACAGAACTTGGGTGAAGGGATACAACGGTCAGTGTAAGATATGAAAATAACAATAATATATAATTTATTAACAGTTCCAAAGAGTGGCAGGGTGGGGGAGGGAGGGAAAAAGAGGAGCAGGTGTCAAAGGACTCAAGTAGAAAGGTAATGCTTTGAAAATGATGATGGTCACATATGTACAAGTTTGCTTGATATAATTGATTGATGGATTGTTATAATATCTGTAAGAGACCCCAATAAAATGATCTAATATAAAAAGAAAATTTAAAAATGAAATGCCCTAAGAGAATGAGATGAAGTTTCTAAGAAACATCCTGCCTTAACTTCTTTAAAAGAGATTTATTTTATTTTTAAGTTTTTGCAGCCTTCTATGGCACATTTCCCCCATATCTTTTATTTATTGCAGAGGTTCCATATGCATAGGAGGCGATTACCATTCCGTGGTTAGGATCAGGCATAGTTTATTCTTCAAAGTGACATCTTTGCTTTTTGACACTTCAAGAGGTCTTTTGCAAAAAAATTGCCCAAAGCAGTGTAGTCTTTTATTTTGTGGCTGCTAACAAAGAGTGTTTGTTGATTATGGATCCAAGTAAAATTAAATCCTTGAGGAGTTCATTATTTTTAGTATGTCATATTTGATGCTGTGTGCCTACTTGACTGGGCTATGATTGTCAATGTTTTTAACAATTATGATATATTAAGATCTGATATCATATAATAATCTTAATGATAAGAACTGTCATGAGCAACCAGTCAGTTGAAAGTGAGTTTCATTGGCAATGTGATCTGTTTCCAATATGTGTGAATGTTCTGGCAAAAGTCTCTTGCTTTTTGCTAGATCTGAATCCTGCATTTGGCTCATCATCATCTGACATTGAATAATTTGAACTTGAGGTTGTGACTTGATAATTCTGGGATCCTTAGTGTCTGCAGCATGTGAATCAAAAGCCTACCTCCTGACCTGCTGATCTTGAGTTCACCAAACCCTGCAGCTGCATGAGAAATATAAGGAACCTCTGGTCTCAAGTCTGACCCACAGACTTGAAACTTTGCAGCTTTGACAATTAAGTGAGCCATTAAAATGAAGAATCAAATGGGTGCATAAGCAAATGTGGTGAAGAAAGCTGATGGTGCCCGGCTATCAAAAAGTATAGC
>NW_022111301.1:1191991-1193865 GCF_000313985.2 Echinops telfairi | reverse complement strand
GTATTTGTAAGAACTATGTATAATAATACTGTATGTGAAATATGTAATACTGTAAACTAGATGCCATAAATAATATAATAAATAATAAATGATAAAAAATAAATATATACATAAAAAAGAGGAATCTATCTAGCTAGCTAGCTATCATCTATCTAGCTATCTAATCTACCATCTATCTATCTACTGTATCTATCGTGTATAAGCTGAGTTTTTCAGCACATTTTTAAAGAAGTTTTTTGTGCTATTTGGGTTGGCTTATACTTGAGTATATACAGTATCTATCTATCATCTATAACTGGTTTGGTTTATCTAGAGAACCCAGCTGATGACATATGGTAATGGGGGTGCTTTTAGAGAAGCAAAATTGTAAGAATGTATTTTCTAAATTGATTTTAATTCTGAATAGTCTTAAAAGTGCTGATAACACTGCCTCTAACTGTAAGGAGAGTACTCTTAATCCATAGCATGTGGTGGAAATGTTAACATGCAAATTTTCACCGTCAATAAAGTATTATGAGTTGCAAGTCTCTGGGTAATCATGCGTTTACTATTTTTCTGCAATTTTATAAGAATGAGAAGTATAGGGAAGCTGCTTGCTTGGTCCTATGTACACTTAAAGTGGTAAAGGGATAAGCTTAGGGCTTTGAGTAACAGATTAAGTGCTACATAAAAGATCTCAAAGTTTCCAATTGTGCCCAGAAAGAAAGCCTTACCACATATAGTAACAAAGTGGATATTGCCAAAAACAAAACCTATTGCCAAAAACAAAACCTTAAGTCTATCTTAAGAATGACTCCGATACCTGACTTCCCAACTTCAAATGGCATTTGAAGTGAAAGTATGGGAAATGATTGGGAAGAAACAGGATCCTGAAAATTGGAATTAGGATATATGTGCAGATTATCAGTAAACTGGGGACATTGAGCCCCTAAATTCTATTGAGTTCCTCCTGTCAACAGAGGCAGGCTTCAGACAATTGCCCTTAGGTGATGAGATTAACCCTGTTGTAACTGATGGATCATGTTCTGAGGCAAAGTCTGGTGCATTTCCTGGAAACTTGTCTGGGCCAGTTTTCAAACAAATCATTGCTGGAGGCTCCCAAGAAACACATCTATCACCCATTATTGTCTCCAAATTTATAAATAGTCTTAAGTCTGTCTCAGCAAGCACCGAAACATGAAGTACAAATTGTGGCCTAGAAAAAACTGATTGATTTTATCTTCAAGGACCTTGATCACCTTCTTCTGATACAAGACACCACACTGCTTCATAATATTGATGACAATGTGCTAATTAGACTGAGGAAGGATTAAGGAATGAATATCAATGATTATAGACTTATTTTTTAATCGTTTTTATTAGGGTCTCATACAACTCTTATCACAATCCATACATACATCAATTGTGTGAAGCACATTTGTACATTCATTGCCCTCATCGTTCTCAAAACATTTGCTCTCCACTTAAGCCCCTGGCATCAAGTCCTCATTTTTCCCCTCCTTCCCCGCTCTCCCATCACTCATGAACCCTTGCTAATTTATAGATTATTATTTTGTCATATCTTGCCATGTCTGACATCTCCCTTCTGTTGTCCATCCCCCAGGGAGGAGGTCACATGTAGATCCTTGTAATCGGTTCCCCCTTTCCAACCAACCCTCTCTCTACCCTCCCAGTGTCGCCACTCACACCACTGGTCCTGAAAGGATCATCCTCCGTGGATTCCCTGTGTTTCCAGTTCCTAGCTGTACCAGTGTACATCCCCTGGTCTAGCCAGACTTGCAAGGAGAATTCTGATCATGATAGTGGGAGGTGTGGGGGGGAAGCATTTGGGAACTAGAGGAAAGTTATATTTTTCATCGTTGCTACATTGCACC
>NW_022111301.1:1183160-1191727 GCF_000313985.2 Echinops telfairi | reverse complement strand
TTCACCTGCTTTGTCTTCAGCGGTTGTGTCAGGAAGATGAGCATCATAGAATGCCAATTTAACAGGACAAAGTATTCTTGCATTGAGAGAGTACTTGTGTGGAGGCTCAATGAGACTTATTGGTAGAAGATTTCCATTTTTGAAGGTGGAAAATTAACTTGACAAAAACTGAAGTACTATCAACTTCAGTGAAATTTCTGGGAGTACAGGAGTCTGAATCATGTCAATACATTTCTACAAAGGTGAAGGATAGCTTATTGTATTTCCTCTGTCCCAGCCCCAAGAATGAAAACAGAGACACAATGCCTGAGGAGCATCTCTGAATGTTAGAGGCAACATAGGTTTCATTTGAATGAGCTGCTCACATCTTTTATCAAGTTTGTTTAAAAGCTGCTGCATTTGAGTGGGGCCCAGAAAACAAAAGTGTCTGCGGCAGCATCAGGGTGTCTTGCAAGCTACTCTGCTGTTTGGGTCAAAGGATCTGGATGATCAAATAGTGTTTAAAATGTCAGTGGGATATTGTTTTAAAGCTTTGACAGAATCCTCTTGGCTAATTACAGTGAAGACACTTAGAAATTGGGGGTAAAAAGTTCTGTCTTCCTCTGCAGATAACGATTCTCCTTTTGAAAACCAGATTTTTGCTTGTTATTGGGCCTTTGTAGTAATTGAACACCTAATTATGGGTCACCAAGTCACCACATAGGTTGAGCTACCCTTCATGAATTGAGTTGTCTATAATCAATAGCATCATATAGAATCTCATAGAATCATAACATTAGGGATGCATGGCAGTCCTCTACTGTTAAAAAAAAAAAGCTTAGGATGCTAAGCTTGAGCTGGATAGGAAAGGACAAATGAGTTCCATGAGACAGTGGCCCAAATGCCCATGGTCTGTGCTTCTGTTATACTTAACCACCTCTCCCTCTCTGTATTTATGTCCCTAAGGGGAGTTTCTAATGCCCATTTTAGTGCAGCAAAGAAGACAGGGACCATCTGAATGTGAGTAGTTGTAGCCCTGTAAACCTTTTTGAGAACCTCAAAGAAGTACAGTGGTTATGGGAAATTCTCCAGATGGTCAGAATGTCAAGCAATGCACCTGATTTTGCAGGTACAGGAAAATGGCCAGAAATACAAGTGGATACTGTTTGGGGACTGTGCCAATGGTTTGGCTGTATGGTTATTGACTTGGACAAAAAAAGAGAGAGAAATATGTAACAAAAATGTATGGAGGAGAAGTGTATGGATATAACTCTCCAAATTGGCTGAAAAGTGAAGATATTTAAATCTTTTTTTGTTTAATCATTTTATGAGGGGCTCATACAACTCTTATCACAATCCATACGTACATCAATTGTGTAAAGCACATTTGTACATTCATTGCCCTCATCATTCTCAGAATATTTCCTCTCCACTTAAGCCCCCGGCATTAGGTCCTCATTTTTCCCCTCCCTCCCCGCCCCCCTCCCTCATGAGCCCTTGATAATTTATAAATTATTATTTTGTCATATTTTGCCCTGTCCGATGTCTCCCTTCACCCACTTTTCTGTTGTCCGTCCCCCAGGGAGGAAATACAGGGAATCCAGGGTGGATGGTCACTCCAGGACCAGTGGTGTGAGTTGAGAGACTGGGAGGGTAGAGGGAGAGTGGGCTGGAAAGAGGGAACCGATATTTAAGTCTTATACAAAGTTCCTTCCCTGGAGGACTTTAACAGTCAGGTGTTTAGGATGACATAGTCGTCTATCATCATCTTTCCCCAGCACCTGCTGTCATTCATCAATGTGCTCATTGACAAAGAGACCATGGTAGCAGGGAGAGAGGTTCTGAATGGGTTCCTGCTCATCATCCTCTGGATCTATGTGAGTGAGGAGAATAAAAATTGTGTTTTAAAAACTTAGAATTCAAAACTTAGAGTCTTTTGAATAGACCTGTCTTCTGTAATCTGGCAATGGTGAGTGGATAATATAGGTCCTCCTTGTGCACAAAAGACAACACTAGGTTGATAAGAAGGGCCATGTAAGAAATTATACACTCTTTTAGGATACAAAAGGGACCCCGCTTTCAAACAAATTTTAGGAGAACATTTATTAAGTCTTCAAAGACACAAAGAAAACACAAAGAAACAGACACACAATCTGCACTAGGGAGGCCATTTTTAAGAGTTGAAAATGGCTTCTTTGGGTTCATAGTCATGATGCTAGTTAAATAAGGCACGGAAAAAAATGGAAATGTCACCAATTTATGATTGGTGACAGATCAATACATCACATTCACAGATGGTGCCATTGTTGAGACATGTACATATTTAGACAGAAAAGCTCCCAAGATGGGTCCAGGATCTTCCAATCAAGGCAATCAGGGTTGAGGTCAAAATGATGGGACATGACTCCTGAACATAGGACACCTAGTATTGCCTATTAAGGACACCTCTACTCAAGTCCCTAAGAGGCTGCCCTTCCCTGTGATGGCTGGAGATTAATGGAGATAATCCACTTTTCAAGGCTTTAGGCTTGAGTACAAGTTTACTGACATCCTTGGGTAAAGGTCAGAAAGATTTCTGGGAGATTGAATAAATGTTGGAATACAGCTAATGGATTTTGGGATAGCACTGTAATCCACAGAATTCAGTAAACCAAGGTGCTCAGAATTTAAGTTTAAAAAGTTTCCTCACATGGTGGAGGATGGAGAAAATGGCTTAAAGTGCTGCCTTACAAACTTCCATGGAAATCTTTAGTCCTTAAAACTGGCACAAGGGGGGTCCCCACTGAATAGCTTTGTCTTTTCCTAATGGATCTAGAAAGAGCTGGTGGAGGGAAGATGTTTATAGCATTATAATATTCAGACATAAGTAATTGTTTACATTGCTAGGCATCAAATATATTTGTTTTGTTCTTATATAAATTATAAGCTTTAAATGGGCTGCTGCATTTTTAGTTGTACACATTTTATCTGTATCCTGTTCAGTGCAACTATGATTTTATTTTTGTCTTTGTTTGGAGATGTTACATATTTAAAGAATAGTATACATATGTCAGATGACAAGAGGTGATCTGTGATGGTTAGATTTTATGTTAATTTGCGTGGAGGTAGACATGGAGTCCAACCTATCAATCAGGTCATAGCCTAATGAAACCTCCTTAGGGGTGTGCCTTTTTTGAAGATTGACATTGAGGAGAACTGAACTCTCTCTTGCACAATCTTATTTTCCTGCTTGCTTGGATTCTGTTGACACTGAGGGTGCCCCATGTGGTCAATCAATAGTAGGAGATCTTGGTCCCCTGCCATGTTCCATGTCAACCCTCTAGCCTTTGACCTTCCTGCTGCCCACTCAATCCTCTGACTTCATTGGCCCTCAATGTCTGTATTTTGATGGGGCTGTTGCTAGCACCTGACGCATGGACTTGGGTTGGACTGAGCTGATCTGCTTCTTTGATATAAATGTATTTAATATATATATATATGAAGCATATATTAAAATATAAATGTATTACTTATATAATTTATTAAAATTATTATATTATTATTAAATAATAGCATATATTATTTACAATTATATACTATATATATTAGTATACCTCATTTCATTTCTTTAGAATACTTAGTCTAACACAGTTGTACTTGGACTCCTATGGACTTGTTTTAATTTTTTCACCTATCTCTCTTCACTGATGTATTCCATTTAGTTTATATATATTCCACATGGTGGGAACTAGGTGTTTAGTCCTTGTTTATGTTGTTTAAAATGACTTGCAATAAATAAATCGTTGATCTTGCAGAATTGTATCATGTGACCTCTGGCATTACTTCTAACATCAACCCCAAGTTTTCCAACTGCTGATCTTTTCGGTTTGTTTCCCACTTTCCCATTCTGATGTTGGAGCCCATTGAAAAGAAGATGGAAAGAATACAGAGTTACTCTACCAAAAAGAAGTCGTCAACCTTAAACCATTTCAAGGGGTAACCTATGAGCAAGACCCAAGGTCCTGAAAGATGAATGCACGCTGTTTGGTCCTATGCCATCCTCACAAGTATTCTTAGACTTCAGCCCATTCTAGCCATCTTGTGGAGGGTATGCTTCTGTTTCACCGTCCTGCATTTTACCAAGCATGATGTCTAGAAAGAAAAACAAAGTTTTATTTCTATACTGGACTTCTGAATATAAATTAAATACCATTAGTCTCTTACCCTATTATGTGTGGAGTAGCTACAATTTAAAAGGAATTACACAAGCACGAAGGTTTAATTGCACTGGTAGCCCTTCTATTGATGAAACTACCCTTTTGTTAGATCTACATGTGGGTAACATTTAAAAATGTTGTTTGTAAATATTTCTCTTTAAAGTGAATAAGAATAAAACTGAAGTACATGTTTCCTTTTAGTAGGTAGGTTAGTCAACATTTGATAAAGTGAATAATATAAACAGTTGCTTTTACGCTGTAAAGCTGATTGCTGTGGAATAAGTAATTAACCACCAACACTCTGAAAGGCCCACAAGAGACCTGGAGAGTGTGCAGATTTCTGAGTGCTTCGGCAGTGAAGTTCAAAGAGATAGTAAAATGCTGCAACCTCTGATTTCATTTTGACTGTCCTTGGAGTGAATCCAACCAATTGGCTAAAAAGCCTGCTGTAGGAAGCTAAACATCTTGTGAAGTCAGAATAGGAAACATTTCTGCTGAATAGAGCACTTATTTCTTTTCATGAAAACATGACACTAATACACATATAATTGTGTATTTGTATCAGTGCATACATAGAACATTTTTTGAAATTTTAAGTACTTACAGTGTTTCTCCACTCTGTGAGAAAATAAAGCACTTGCAAAAACCTGATATAAAGTGTGGAGAATAAGGAGGTATTTGTAGAGTTGACGATGTTTGTTATTGCAACAATGGTATAATTTTTCAATTACCTACTTGAGTGTTATTGTGTGCATGATTCCCTTAAGAGTTTCATTTTTAATATAAACAGACTACTACTGAACCTATTTTCATGTTCACATTTTGAAATTTAAAAATAAACTATTTTTGAAAGCTTTATCAAACTTATCTATACTGAAAGCTATTTTTCTATAATTAGTTGTAACAGTGGAGCATGAAACACAAGGAATGAGTCATGTATAGAGAATAGGTTGGGTTATCACAGAATGTGTATTTTATTCCATTCTATAACTGAATCATTCGTTGGGACTCTGTTCTAAAGTAGTTATCTTTTCAGATGTCATAAAATGTTTGTATTTCATCAAACATGTGAATGCACTCCTGAGAGAATAATTTCATGATGCATCAGTCTATGATATAGGTCACTGTGTCAATCTGTGAAAGATGGGAAAATTAATGTGACTGAAATCCATGTTACTGAAAGAAGATGGGTAGTTGCTTATATTAGCTCTCTTAGCCCTTTCAGTGTAGGGGAGTGCAGCGATAGGATGTAAAATCAGTTACTAGCCCCAGAACTCTGTTTGTATGCTGTTATAGATAAGACTTTGTGTCAGTTTTGTTGGGCCATTATTATCAGTCATTTGGTAATTTTTACTGTTAGATTCTGTATATTCTGTTTTGACTCATAGCAATGGCCCTATGTACAACAGAAAAAATATATTGTCTGTTCCTGTGCCATCCTCAAAATTGTTGTTATGTTTGAGAATATTTTTGAAGCCACTGTGTCAGTCTACCTCATTGAGGGTTTCCTCTTTTCACTGCACTTGCACTACAACGAACATGATTTTATATCCCAGGTATCTCCTCATAACATGTTCAAAGTATATGAGACAAAGTTTCACCATTTCACTTCTAAGGAGAATTCTGGCAGTACTTCTTCCAAAACATATGTGTTTGTTATTTTCACAGTCCATGAAACTTTCGATTTCTTTGCCAACACTATGATTCAAATGAATAGATTCTTCGTTCGTCTTCCTTATTCGATGCCCAACTTTCACATGTTCAGGAGATGATTGAAAATACAACGGGTGGCCCAGGAGCACCTTGGTCCTCAAAGAGGCATTCTTTGTCTTAAACACTTTAAAGAGAACTTGATCCATACCAGAAGTTATCAACAATCTGCCAGCCTTAGATTGATTAGCCCTTGAAATCAGAAGCTTCTCCTCAGACATGCTGATATTATGTTCATCAGCTCATGCAGGTATGAAAGTCATGTGGCTCATGAATTTGGAACAAAGCAAAGTAAATTACTATAATGGAATGTACAAACGCTTAGAGTTCGAAAGCCAAAATAGAAAAAACACACCCAGAATCGCTTAATATGAAATAACTCAAGAAAACAATTCAAGCCTCAAGTTGCAAGATTGAAAGAACCATATAAAAAGCGTACCAAAAAGAACTAGTTCACATTTCTACATGTCAGGAAGTAGCATTGATCAAGGACCAGTGGTACTGGAGGAAGGGATGCAAATGGAACTGAGAACACTAGTCAAGAACAAGGCTCCAGGAGGTGGTGGAATGCCAATTGAAATGTCTCATCGAGCTGGTCATGCCCTGGAAGCACTTGCTTGCCTGTGCCAGGGAATTTGGAGGACATTTACTTGACTTGAAAAGATCCTTACTTGTACCTATTCCAAAGAAAGATCATTGATATAAAATGTTAGTAAAATGTTGCTTAGGATCATCCAATAACAGAGAAGTGTTGCCAGTGTTTCAGGCTGGATTCAGAAGAACATGAACAAGGGATGTCAGTGTTCATGGCAGACATTTGTTGGCTGGAAGCAGAGAATACCAGAAAGATGTTCACCTGTGGTTTTGTGACTATGCCAAAACATTCAACTGTGAAAATCATAACAACCTATGGATAACCATGAGAAGACTAGTAATTCCAAATACTTCATTGTATTTCTGTAGAACTTGGACATGGATCAAGAGGCAGTTGTGGGAATAGAACAAGGGAATATTGCATGGTTTAAAAGCACTATGTCAGGGTTGTATCCTCCCACCATTCTTATTCAATCTTGAGGGTGAGCAAACAATTAGAGAAGTTGATTATGAAATAATGTTATAAAACTGCAAAAAACAAACAAAGCAAAATCTTGGAAATAAAATTGACGGCAATTGTAGGAAGAGGTGATGTAATAGCTCAATATCACCAACTGAATCAAGGCCAGGAGTCAATGTGGAACAGAACATCAATTTCTCATATGTGAATTCACATTGAAGCTAATGAAAATGAAAATGAAAGGCCATGAGAGCCAATGATTTTGCAAAGGCTTTTGACTACGTGGATCATAACAAATTCTGTATAACATTGAGAAGAATGGGAATTGCAGAACATTTCATTGTGCTCATGTAGAAATTTTACATGAATCCAGAAGCAGATGTGTAAAGAAACAAGGACAAACCGCATGGTTTAAAATCAGTAAAGGTGTGCATCAGGATTTTATCCTCTCACTTTACTTATTCAATTAACATAGAAAAACTGGTTTCCATGTTAAAGGATTTGAGGAAAACATGTTAACAACTGTGATATGCAGATGACACAATCTTACTTGCTAAAAGTGAGGAGGACTTGCTGCACTTGCTGATGGATACCAAGGATTGCAGCCTTCCATACGCATTACAATGCTAAAGAAAGAAAAACAAAATCTTCACAACTGTACCAATAGGTACCATCTTGATTAATGTAGAAACACTTTGAAGTTGACAAGTAGTTTGTCTTGTGTGAATCCAAAAGCAATCTCATGGAAGCAGCAGTCAAGAGATCAAATATTACATTAGGGAAATCTGCGGCACAAGGTTTCTTTAAAGTGTTGAAAAGCAAGGAGTTTACTTTGAAGACAAAGGTGCACCTAATCCACGCCATAGTATTTCCAATCACCTTATATGAATGTGCAAGTTGGACATTGATTAAGGAAGTCTGAATGAGAATCAATGCTTTTGAATTATGACCCTATTGAAGGATATTGAAAGTACAAGGACTGCCTAAACAACAAACAAATATCTCTTGGAATATCTATGTTCAGAATGATTCTTAGAGTCAAGAATGGTGAGACGTCTCAAGTGATTTGGACATGTGACAGAATAGACCAGTCCCTGGAAAAATAAATCATGTGTGGTAAAGTAGAGGGGCAGCTAAAAGAGGAAGTCTTTCGATAAGATAGTTTGACCCAGTGACTGAATAATGGGCTCTAACATAAGAATAATTGTCCAGGTGTTGTTTCCTTATATTGTACATTGAGTTGCTATGAATGGAAATAGACTCAATAGCATCTTACACCAACATTGACATAGTGACCTCACCCATGTATGTCAGAGTAGAATTGTGCTACTTAGTGGTTTTAATGGTGATCTTTTCTGAGCAGACCACCGGATGTTTCTCCCTATGTGCCTACAGGTGGATTTGAAATGCCAACTACCAACCATGCTAAACCAAACAAAAAATTCACTTTGATACCTGTATTAGTCTAGGTACTTTAAAGAAACAAATCCACAGCAACTCATGTATAAGAGAGTTTTATGTAAAGAAAGTGTTCATCACGAGAGCATCCCAACCCAGTGCTGCCCAAGCCCACAAGTCCAACATTAACCCATTAACCCAACACCAGTCCACAAAGTCCTCCACCTCAC
>NW_022111301.1:1173365-1181888 GCF_000313985.2 Echinops telfairi | reverse complement strand
GAGAGGTCAAACAAACATCTACTCTCTATCTTATGATTTGTTTCTCCAGTACCCCACTCCTGGTACCAGAATGTTTTAGACAGGGTTCTCTAGAGAGATAAAACCAAATTGCTGATAATTTAATATATTTATTTATAAAGATAATTAGATATATAACGAGAAATGAACTGTTGAATCATATACAGATAAATATATAATCCAAGAAATAAACAGTTAAATTAGAAAGCACTAATGAACTGTTAAATCATATACAGATAAATATATAATCCAAGAAATTAACAGTTAAAGTAGAAAGCACTAATGGCTTATCTTTATAAATAAATATATTAAATTATCAGCAATTTGGTTTTATCTCTCTAGAGAACCCTGTCTAACACAATACCATACACATTTAATGTCATCTATCTCTCTGTATAAAAAGACTTCGATGCACAGTGGGTTAAGCCTTGAGATCCTAACTGAAAGATTGGCATTTTGAACCTACCAGCTGTTCCATAGTAAAAGATGGGGCAATTTGCCTGAGTAGAGATTTATTTTCTTGCAAAACCTACAGGGCAGTTCTACTCTGCCTGGTGAATCAGTCTGAATCAGAATGGACTCTAGGACCGTATTCTTGTTTTTGACAGTCATTGTCTTTTGCTCTCTGACTGTATAGACAAGACAATCTATGTGGGGTTTGTTTGTTTTTATCCACCACCCCTCTTTCAGTTTGTCATGCTGTTGTGGCTGTATGTTGTTACAAAGGAGAAAACCTCTCCAGTATTTCAACGATCAGAAGGATTATCCACACTGAACAAGGTTCAGTGAGATTTCTAGACTAAGATAGACAATGTAGAAGAAATAAGTGGTCTACTTATGATGCATTAGACACTGGACATATTGGGATAGGAATGGGAAATTGTGATACTGTTCCTGAAGTTAAGGCCCTTAAATTGAGGACATTCAAAGAACAAATAAGGAAGAGTCACCCATAGCCCTGTAAGGAAAACCAACTACTTTTCTGTCATTTTGTTGAATTGAAGGGACTTGCTTTTGCTGTGCTGCTAGAAGCAATGCCAAGGGTCTTCCGTATATTATCAAAATTGGTATGGTGAACAGGTTTGAGCAAGGCCTCCAAACTATGAGTAGACTGGAAAATTAACTTAGTTGTCCACTTCTGAGTGATTTACTGCTTAGAATCTTGTAAATAGCAGCAGAACTGTGTCAAATATAGTTCCAGAAGAAGAGCCCCTGGAATTGGAAGCCACTCAAAATACTACTGGGAAGAGCTACCTCCTCAAAGGAGCCGATTTAACAATGTGAATGGAGTAAAGCTTTCGGGACCTTATTTCATGGATAGGGCACAATTCAAGATGAGCAGAAACAAATACAGAATACATTAATAAGCAGAATATGGATGTATGAAAAAAAATCTCAGAAAATTTGAAGCCTACAAAGTGAAATGGAACAGTAAAATTGATACCCCAAGACACAATGAACTAAAATGAACAGCTATCGGTTATATTGAGAAGGACCTGGTGCAAGAATTGATAAAAGCAAGAGGAATGACTTCCTACATATATCCTGAAGAAGAACTTGTCAAGCCTGTCTTGTTGTACAACGTTGTTTGTTGTTGGATAATATCTGCATTCCAACAAGGAAGACAAGTACAATATAATACTATTCCATTTTACACACCAATTACTAAAGGAGTTGATGAAATCTACCAATTTCTTAAGTTTGAAACCAATAAAATATACACTCAAAATACATTGATAATTATTTGCAATTGGAATGCAAAAGTTGGAAATGAAGAGAAAGGATTCATAATTGGAAAATATGATCTTGTAGAAGAAACAAGCAGAATATCACATGATAGAATTTTGTAAGACGAATTATGTCTTCATTGCAAATACTTTTTCAACTAAGTTTCTGAAAAGAGGCCATGGAGAAGTTCATTTTCATCAGTCAAACAAGAATAGGAACAAACTGTGAAACAGACTATAAGTTATTCATAATTAATGTGTGGCTGAAACTGAAGAAAATTTGAACAAGTCCATGAGCCAAAAATAATTCTGAGTATATCCAACTTGAATGTAGAGACATTTGCAAAAACAAATTTGATGCATTTATACTCTGCATAAGACTGGATAAATTGTGCAATAACACCAAGAACACCATATATGATAAAAGCAAAAGATCTTTATAAAAACAAGAAATCATAAAAAGATCAAAGTGTATGTCAAGAGAGACTATGAAACTTGTTCTTGAATGTAGAGCAGTTTACACAAATAGAATAAATAGTGAAATAAAGGTGCTGAACAGAAATTTTCAAGGGGAAACTTGAGAAGACAAAGTGAACTATTTTAATAAAATGTGTTAAAACATGAAATTAAAAATAAAAAAGGAAAGGCATGCTGAACATATTTCAAATTAAGAAGACTAAGGAAATGACAATATTGAACAAATGTATTTACAAAATATTGAGTGTGCAAGAAGCTTTAAGAGAAGATGGAAGGAATACAGTTTTATTGTACCAAAAAAGAATTACTTGGTTTTCAACTATTTCAGGTAGCATATGATCAAGACCTCTGCTATTGAGTAAATAAATCAGTGCTGAACACAAGACATTAGTGAAAATGAGGCTTCAGGAATTAGCTAAATATTAATTTGACTGTTTCAATGATCTGCTGTGGTACAGAGAGTACTCACTACTCTATGCCAAATCGTAGAAGACGATTACTTCACCAAACTACTGGAAGAGATATCTGTGCCCGCCTACAGAATGTGCAGAAGTGTTACTGAACAAATCATTAATATCAAACATTACTACAATTTTGCTAAAATTAATTTAACATGTTTGCAGTAGTCCCTAAACAGAAAACTGTCATAAATTTAAGCAGGATTTAGAATAGGATGTGGAATTGGCGATATATGGTTGATCTCAGATGAATATGGAAGTACAAAATATCAGAAAGGTGTTCACTTGAGTCTTGTTGACCATGCAATGCATTTGATTCTGTGGATCTTATTGAACTAGTGATAGCATGGCAAAGAATGGGTATGCAAAAACACTTCACTGTGCTCATGTAGAACTCTACATAGACCAGGAGGCAGATTTTCAAACAGAATAAGGGGATGCTGTATGTTTTAAAGTCACAAAAGTTGTATTTCAAGATTGTATTGCTTCACCATACTAATTCAAAATATCTGTTGAACAAACAGTCTGAGAAGCTTGATCATATAAAGAATATGGACTTAAAATTGGAGGAAGGTGTATTAACAACTTGCAATATCAATTAATGAAGGTTGACTAGTAACCTGCTGGAGGACACCGTCTTGCTTGTTGAAAGCCAGGAAGACTTGAAGCACAGCTGATAAAAATCAGTCTGTAGTTTTCGGTATGGATTACAACTAAGTGTAAATAAAGCCAAAATCCCGCAACTAGACTAACAAACCACATCATTATAAACAAAGGTACATTGACATTGTCAATGATTTTATTTAATTGATGCAGCAGTCAATAAATTAAATGACATATTGCAGTGGGCAAATTCATGCCATAACTTAAGACCATCAAGGAACAAAGAGGTCACTTTGAGGACTAAGGTGTGTCTGATCCATACCAGGCTGTTTTCAATTTCTTCAGAAGCATTTAAAAGCTAGACAGTGAATAAGAAAGACTGGAGATGAATTAAATTGAATTATGATGTTGAAGGAGAATACTGAAAGTATTATAAACTTCCAATAACAAAGAAATCTGTTTAGAGAAATAGAGTGAGAATGCTCCTTAGAAGCCAGGATAGCAAGACTATATTATATGTTTTAGACATGTTCTTAGGTGAGACAAATCCCTGGAAAAGGATTCTGTGCTTTTTAAAATAGAGACTCAGGAATATCCTAGGTGAGATGAATTTTAGGGTGATTGCAATAATGGCATAACAACAATTGTGGGGATGTCCCATGATTTGGATAGAGTTTTTTTTTCTGTTATATACAGAGTCTCGGTGAGTCTGAAACAACTGGAAAGCGTTTAACTAGGATAACAAGATAAGAGACATCAGTCATTGTGCCAACACTAGTTGGTCAAAGCTAAGTGATCTTCCAAGTAGTATATGATCAAGAACTGACAGTATTAAAGGAAGAAGTCCAGTCTGCACTAAAGGCATTAGCAAAAGCAGAAGCTCCAGGAATTGACAAAATAACAATTGAAAATATGTTTAAAGTGATGCAGCTCTGGAAGCATTCTTTAGTTTACTTCAACACATTTTGAACACAATTACCTGGACAACCAATTGTAAGAGATTCATACTTGTGCCCATTCCAAGAAAAATGATTTGACAGAATGAGAACTTAAATAAGCAATGTCAGTCATGCCATATGCAAGTAAAATTTGGGAAAAATAGTTCAGTAACAGTTATAGGATCATACCATTGTTTTGTTATGTTGTGCACAGGGTCAATATGAGTCAGAACTGATGAGGTGATACCTAAAACAATAATAGTTACATATTCCTAGTTTTTAAATATATGTACAATTAAACATAAAAGCATATAATTTTTCCTACTAAAGACAGATTAATAATTTAAGTTTATATGAAGAAGCTATAAAAAGTTTGTGGAAAACATCTGTTATCTTTGAATTCCATGTGTATATCTTGATAATCCCAAGGTGTCCACAATAGGATTCCTGAAAACAATAGAGGAGTTCAGTAGTATAGAAGGATACAATATTAACAAGTAGAATTCAATCTGTTTCCTATATACCAGTTATGAGAATCTGAGAAAGATATAAAGGAAACAATACCATTCACAGTAGCCATGCAGAAGCTGAATTACTTAGAAATAAACCTAACCCCAAAAACTAAAGACTGGTACGAAGAAAACTACAGGGCATTACTATAAAAAACCAGAAGGGATCTACACAAATGGAAGAACATCCCATGTTCATATGTTGGATGACACAGTATTGTGAAAATGTCAATATTAGCTAAATCATTATACAGATTCAATGTAATAATGATATGAATCACAGCATTATTTTTTGAGAAAAACAAACAACCCAAATGATTATCAACTTCATATAAAGACGGAAAAGCTCAGGATAGGCAAAGTGCTCCTCAAAAAGAAGAGTAAGTAGGCGGTCTTGCTCTACCTGGCCTCAAAACCTACTATACGGCTCCAGTTGTCAAAAAAAAAAACAACCCATACAGTGGTGTAATGATAGAGACATTGACCAATGGATCAGGACAGAAATCGAGAAATAAGTGCATAAAAACAATTGATTTTTGGCAAATGCCCCCAATACAATTAAATGGGAAGATGATACCCTCTTCAATAAACAGTGCTGGAAAAGCTGGATATCCATGCGCAGAAGAATGAAACAAGATCCATATCTCACTCCATGCACAAAAACAAACTCAAGGTGGATCAAATACCTAAATGTAAGACCTAAAATCATCAGGATCATCAGTGAGAAATTTGGGATAAAGCTAGGAGCCCTAAAGCAGGGAATGCATGGGCCATCAGCATTAACAAACGAAACACACTCTGTGGAGGATAAAATAGATGAAGAGGACCCATTAAAAACAAAACACTTGTGTACATCAAAAGGCTTTATTAAAAAAGTAAAGGAGAGCCCACCCAATGGGAAAAGATATTTAATAATGGCACAATGGACAAAGGACTAATTACTTAAAATCCACAGGCTTTTACAAGCCTACAACAAGAAAAGAGCTCATAGCCCTCTGAGAAGGTGGGAAAAGGACCCGAACAGACAATTCACAAAACATGACGCTCTAATGACTAATAAACACATGAGGAAAAGCCCCCAATCACTACCCATCCTTCAAATGCAAATAAAAACTACCATGCGATACCAGCTTACACCCATTACCATAGCCCAATTAAGAAAATAACTGAGAACAACTGCTGGAGACATAACAACTCATATCCACTGCTGGCGGGCTTTTGAATACTTACAGCTCTGTGGAAGGTGATATGGCGATACTTGACACAGATAGAAATTGAACTGCAATATGACTCAGCAGTGCCATTACTGGGCTTATCCCCAAAAGAAGTGAGAAAGAGATCACGAGCAGACGTTTGTTCTCCCATGTTCATGTTCATCGCAGCACAGTTCACAATAGCAAGAAGTTGGAAGCAGCCTAAATTCCCATTAAGAGAAGAGTGGATTGAAAATCAAACAAACAAACAAAAAAAACCCTCTGGTACATACACACAATGGAATACTATGAATCTCTAAAAATCAAGAAACACCTCAATGTGTGGAGGGCTCTGGGAGACGTTATGCTTTGTGAGGTTTATCAAGCACAAAAGGACAAGATACTGTATGAGTCCACTGCTGTAGGAACAAACAGCATAAAGGGCACAAGCTCAGGCTGGCAGGACATCCAGTCTTCTGCCCAGGAACCAGGCAGCCTGGTAAAGAGGCAGACCAGTGCCAATAAATTACACACACCGTTTGCTCCAGGTAAGTATACTGCAGGTGACTTGGCTGGAGGGCACCTCAAGACAGGTGGGATCAAATGGACTGGGGAGGCTGCTGTCCACTGTGTGGATCTGGGGTGAGGTCCTGTGGAGAGAGTGGCTGCCCTGCTACCGGGATGAGGGTTACTGATGGGAGGGGCAGTGCGGAGCAGGGAGACGGAATGGTCAAGTTTTTGGGGAAATAGGTGCATGTCTTTGGGAGGGGTGTTAGGGCTGACCTCCAGGTTTGGGAAGGAGAGACTGAGCATACTCTTGGGAACATTAGGTAGGGAGGGTCTTTAGTGGCATGCAGCGTATGGGAAGAAGTGACCTAGGCATCGGGGAGATCTTGTTGGAACCTAGGATGTGATCCATAGAGCACTGGGCACTGAATTCTGCATCTTCTGGGTGCTTGGCATTCTCCAGAAGCTGCATCAGTGAGATCCCATAAGGAAAGCCCACTGGGTGAATGGGACGTTACCTCAGACACACTTGTAACCTAAGGACTTAAGCTAGAAACCCCATGGTGTCTGAGGAAGCAGAAGACAGCTGTATCAAGAGCACTGTACTGCTAGTTGGTGGACACACAAGATCTTGTTACATCAACACCGTATATGCTATATAAATAGATGTTTTATTCAGGCAATTATGTGATGGTCATTCTGTTATACTTTGCTTATGCTAGTGTATATTAGGATGTATCCCAGAGGTCCCCCTCCATTGGAGTTCACCCTCTTGAAGTTGTGTAATTTGTTTCACTATTTCTCAGTTAATGAAACGCAGGGATATGGAGACTATAGGGAAAGAAAACATTACAAGGATTTGAGGGAAGGGGTGATATAGAAGTGGGAGGAGGGGTGGATAAGAAGAAGATGACATCAAGAAGCCTAAGAAGGACAAATATGTTTTGGAAAACATGTATGATTATAGAAGCAATTATATAATTATGCTTGACATGATTGAACTACAGAATGATATGTTTGACATGATTGAACTACAGACTGATATATATTAATCCCCGAGTCACAGCAAATTAAAAAAAAAAGCATAGATACAAGAATAAGTTCTAGGCTCCCACTAAATCCTAGCTCCAATTTAAGAAAAAATATTTCTTACAGCATGGCCCTATTCAATAGTCACCTTCATGAAATGATGACGGAAGATGAGTGCTACGGCAAAGTGTGGTGAAGAAAGTAGATGGTGTCTGGCTATCAATTGCTATAATGTGTGGGTAGCCATCTAACAGAGGAGTCAACTAAGTCCACAAAGAAGAAGCATATCAGCTTATGTGATCCAAAGGTTATAATGACAAAATTTGAATATGGTGAAGAGAAAAGTATTAGAGCTAAAATCATGAACCCCAAATTTTCAGAAAGCAACAGAGGACAGTGGGAGCTGAAGACCCATCTGTAGAGTACCCGGTCAGACCTTGCTGCTGGCAGATAGACTCTAGCTAAAGGCAATAGTCACAAACAACCTTACTGTCAGGCTGCAAAGATCACTGTAATCTTAACTATCCTGGATCGAACACAGTACTTGGCCAGTTAACCTCCTTAAAGACAAGATCTGAAATTGTTCTGGGTGCAAGTATCTCTTAGTTGTTCAATGACAGAAATTTATTCACTGGATTTTTGAATGTTGATGGGGGTCTTCTCCCTCTCACCCATTTTTTTCAGTTTTTGTCTTTATACTAATATGATCTTATCCTTACCAACTTAGTGCAATTTGTTTTTCATTGTTTTCTGGAACCACTTGGGTTTCCAAGCGGTAAAGCACAGGAGGAGTTGATGTATAATAATAATAACTGATGCAAGGTTTTAGAGAGAAATCAGGGCTTGAGGATGAACAATAAGGAGAGAAAGGGGATTTGGGGAGTAAATAAGGAAGGAGGGAGCAGGAAGGGACACCAGACCTGACTGTGATGGCACAGCTCATATTAAAGGTGATTTAACCATGGGGGTAAGAGGGATGCTCTAACACAGGTGTGGTGATTATACAATTCCCCTTGATATGACTGAACAATTGAACTATGCAATTGTATGACATGTGAATTATG
>NW_022111301.1:1170682-1173016 GCF_000313985.2 Echinops telfairi | reverse complement strand
GGTATTATTAAAAAGAATAAAAACCTTTACCTATTTTTTAATTTTTCAATAATCATTTTTAAGGTCATTTTTAAAATGTCTGCGTTATCTATTGGTGTGTTATCATGGTAGATTATTAAATTTAGTATAAACAGCTTTTCATTTTCTAAGGAACAACTTACAGATTTGCAGGCTTCCAGAAATTAGGATAAATGATCATTTTAAGGGAAGACATTTTCCCATTTCCAAAGATATATTCAAAGCTTTCTTGGTGATATTACTTGGTTTGAAAATGAAGTGTGTGATGAGGCTTGTCTATAATTAGGAAACATTAGATAAACTCTTCCCTTTGTAGAAGCAGAATGGAATAACTATTTCACAGTAAATCAAAATTTCACTCTCAACTTATGTGAAAGTTCTTCTACATTACTCAGTAAATCATGAAGTATGACAATTGGGACACTCAATAAGCTGCTATGAACAGCATAATAAATCATGAAATTTTAACAGTAAGTTCTACAATAAGTTCCACTGTGTTAGTCTCTAAGTCATGGGCTTTCACAATAAAGTTATACAGAGAATATTTCTCTGCTTTACCATATCTACTGCTATTATTGAGCAACTATCAGTAAGGAATAAAACTTATATTAAATTGAAATCCTTTCTCTTCATTTTAGCTGTAGCCATATGTTGCTGATCAAATTAGACTTTATTTATATAAGAAATAAAAACTATCAAATTCTATAAAAAATGCCCAAATAATATAATTAATACAGAAGTGACTTTCATACATTTTGGCGGATATAAAATTGATAAATTTAGAGAAGAGATATTAAAAATCACTTTATTTAAAACTAGTTAAGATAACTAATTTGGCATTTCTAAACATTTTAGATTTTTATTGGTTATTTATGTATAATTTATTGCAAATAGAATTTCTAAAAACTGGAATTTTTATATTGATTTGATTTCTTACATAATATGTTGCCTAATATAATTATTTATATTTTCTGCATATCAGTGACCTATTTTGGTAAACAGGTATTTGGAGAGTTTCTTAATATTTTAAGTTATTTTCTGGGTAGTCATGAAAGATAATAGGTTTTCTTGCACATGGAGCTTTTTTTATTTAAATTGTTATAATTATTTTTAAGGTGAAAATAGATATGTATGTATATGTACATACATATGTATGTAAGGAGCTCTGAGGGGTCTTGGTGTTGTGCTTGTGTGTTGGTTATATATGTGTCCGAGACCCACAAGAGCAATTCTTCCCTGTCCTGTAAGGTTGCTGTAAGTCAACATTGGCTCAATGTCAGTAAGTTGGGTTTTTTTTTTTTGGTGGGGGGGGATGGAAGGGGTTGGTGTAAGGAGCTCTACTGGCATAGAGGTTATACATTGGGCTGTGATCATAAAGGTAAGTAGTTTGAAACCACCTGTTAAAGAAAGATGGTTTTTTTTTACTCCAATAAATAGTTACAGTCATGGAGACCCAAAGGAGCAGTGCTGCCTGTCCTACAGGGTCACTGTGAGTCAGTGGCAATTCAGTGACAGCGCATGATCCAGATCATCAGGATCCCTGGCGACTTACTGGCTAAGCGTTGGGCTGATAACTGCCAAGTCTGCATTGAAACCACTCCTGCAAAAAGTTAATCTTTAGAACTTACTGGGATGGTTCCATCCTGTCCTAGAGGGTCATCTTGACTCAAAGGCAGTGAGATATACATGATAATAAAAATAATTTAAAAAATACTCATTGCTATCATCAAGTCAATGCTGATAAATGGTGACCCTATCAGACAGGGTAGAACCGCCCCTATGTGTTTCTGAGACTAATTATTTACTGGAGTAGAAAGCAATATCATTCTCCCTAGGAGCAGCTGATGGTTTTGAACTGCTGACCTTTCAGCTAGCAGCCTGACTGGTAACCATTACGTTACCAGGGCCCCTATATAATGGCAAAATGCTGAGCATGTTTATTTCTGTAGTACTTGAGATCCCTATTAATCTCTGAGGAACTCAATGACATGTGGCAATTACAGCAACATATGTATCATTTAGATGCAGGTATTTTCATCAAATAACTGAAATCTGTACAAGTAAACAAGTCCATGACAATAATATAATATCTGTTCTTGTGTTGTTAGCTACAATTGAGTTAGTGGAGTCTACTTATGTGCAGAGCAGAACTGCCTGTAGGGTTTTCAAGGAGGTGACCATGCAGACGTCCATCACAACGTAAATGTAAAACCTACTGGTGTTAGGAAAATAAAAAGGAGTCCTGGTGCTACAATGAATACGTTCTCACCTGTTACCTCAATGATGGACAATTTGAAGCTCCATGGGGGAAAGCTG
>NW_022111301.1:1167776-1170582 GCF_000313985.2 Echinops telfairi | reverse complement strand
TTGTGTGTTGGTTATATATGTGTCCGAGACCCACAAGAGCAATTCTTCCCTGTCCTGTAAGGTTGCTGTAAGTCAACATTGGCTCAATGTCAGTAAGTTGGGTTTTTTTTTTTTGGTGGGGGGGGATGGAAGGGGTTGGTGTAAGGAGCTCTACTGGCATAGAGGTTATACATTGGGCTGTGATCATAAAGGTAAGTAGTTTGAAACCACCTGTTAAAGAAAGATGGTTTTTTTTTACTCCAATAAATAGTTACAGTCATGGAGACCCAAAGGAGCAGTGCTGCCTGTCCTACAGGGTCACTGTGAGTCAGTGGCAATTCAGTGACAGCGCATGATCCAGATCATCAGGATCCCTGGCGACTTACTGGCTAAGCGTTGGGCTGATAACTGCCAAGTCTGCATTGAAACCACTCCTGCAAAAAGTTAATCTTTAGAACTTACTGGGATGGTTCCATCCTGTCCTAGAGGGTCATCTTGACTCAAAGGCAGTGAGATATACATGATAATAAAAATAATTTAAAAAATACTCATTGCTATCATCAAGTCAATGCTGATAAATGGTGACCCTATCAGACAGGGTAGAACCGCCCCTATGTGTTTCTGAGACTAATTATTTACTGGAGTAGAAAGCAATATCATTCTCCCTAGGAGCAGCTGATGGTTTTGAACTGCTGACCTTTCAGCTAGCAGCCTGACTGGTAACCATTACGTTACCAGGGCCCCTATATAATGGCAAAATGCTGAGCATGTTTATTTCTGTAGTACTTGAGATCCCTATTAATCTCTGAGGAACTCAATGACATGTGGCAATTACAGCAACATATGTATCATTTAGATGCAGGTATTTTCATCAAATAACTGAAATCTGTACAAGTAAACAAGTCCATGACAATAATATAATATCTGTTCTTGTGTTGTTAGCTACAATTGAGTTAGTGGAGTCTACTTATGTGCAGAGCAGAACTGCCTGTAGGGTTTTCAAGGAGGTGACCATGCAGACGTCCATCACAACGTAAATGTAAAACCTACTGGTGTTAGGAAAATAAAAAGGAGTCCTGGTGCTACAATGAATACGTTCTCACCTGTTACCTCAATGATGGACAATTTGAAGCTCCATGGGGGAAAGCTGAGGCAGCCGGCTTCTTCAAAAATCTTCATCCTTGAATTCCTTACAAGCTCTTCAGGTTAAATCCACACTGACTGCCATAGAGTTGATGCTGACTCATAGAGGCACTATGGAATAGTTCTACAACCACCCCTTGGGTTACCAAGATTGTGAATCTGTATGGGAGTAGAAAATCTTTCCTTGCTCACTTGGAGTAGAGGTGTCTCAGATGACGGCCCTGTAGTTAGCAGGTCAACACATAAACCACAATGGCACTGTCTTTATAGATCACTACGAGTCAGCATTGACTCTTGGTCAGTGCGTTTACTTTGGATGGTGTCAGATATATTTATTATGTCAAATGCAGATGTGCCAATTGCAGTGAGTGCAGGGAGCTAAGAAACCCAGGTGCAGTCTGTTCTATAAAGATCGATGGCCTCAGAAACCTACACAGGTTACTAGAGTCAAGATGACCAGGGGGACAATGGATTTGATTTGGGGTGGGGAGGGAAGAAGGGAGAAATATAAACCCCCTTTACATCAAAATAATTGATGCTTACATACAAATAGGAAATACTAACAATCACATACAGTTCTCATCGCTGCAACTTATCATGTGGCTGAAGCTGGTACTTGGAATTACTTTCTCCAACATCCATTCTGCATCCTCTTAGCCCTCCGCCAGCACCTCAGCTAGCACCTCAGCCATGGTTCTTTACCTGGTGGGGGCACCCTAAGCCTCCGTTACTGAAGTGCCTGCGTTATTAGTAGTCATAATTTGTTGCCTGTAGTTTACCATTTATCTTAATCACAGAACATGGTAATACTAAGAGATAACCTAAAGTGTCTACTGCATTCCAGATAGATTCTTCTTTACCTCCATTATGTAACACCAGTCCAATTTTCTCTTTGTAATCAGGATCAATCATACCACTCTATCCAGTAACACTCTTTTTTACCTGTTGATTCAGAGGCCTGAAGAGCGCAAAGTGGCTAGAGAGTATTCTAAACTGCCAGTTCAAAGGAATCAATGCTGTTTATTCATCCTTTTGAAACTAGGATATCCAGACATGAAGGTTATATGAGGGGGTACCCCGAAAAAAATGCCCTGCTGGCTAGAGCTTTCATAGTACACATTTTTCCCATGCTGGGCAAGCATGAAGCAACTAGCTCTGAGTTAGTGCACCCAGTGTCATCACCTGGGAAGGTTCTCTCTGGTTACAGTGATTTTTCTTTTTTTTTTTTTTTTGTAAAAGCAGTTTTGCTCGACTCTTCTTTTTTGTGATGGTCAATTTAAGAGAACAGCATGCACCTGTGAGCTTTGTTTCCTGCTTGAGGAAAAATGTTGCAGAAACTGTTGTGATGGGGAACACAGCTTACAATGCTATGGGAAAACTCAAGTTTATGAGTGCTTTTCTCATTTCAAAATAGGTGAAATGTTGATTGATGACACACCTCATTCTGAACATCCATCAACTTCCTGAATGAATTAAAATATCAACAAAATCTGTGCACTTGTGCTCAAAAACTGATGACAGATTATTGAAGAGATGAGTAAGTTATCTGGGCTATTTTGGAATTCAGTTCAGTGCATTTTTAAAATCAATTTCTTGGGGCTCGTACATTTCATCACAATACATAGATCAATTGTGTAAAGCACATCTATACATTTGTTGCCCTCATCATTCCCAAAATTCGCTT
>NW_022111301.1:1158643-1166148 GCF_000313985.2 Echinops telfairi | reverse complement strand
GAACTACCGAAACCAGAATGAAGGCTGAACATGGTACTGGGACAGGAGGAAAGCGTAAAGAAATAGAGGAAAGAAGTAGGAGGCAAAGGGCATACATACAAGCCTAAATACAGACATGCACATATGTAAATATATCTAAGACTAAGTGGGGAACGGACCTAGGTGCAAATAATTATAGGTTTGGTAGTAGGGTGGCAGGTGGACATTGGGCCTCCTCATGCGCACTCCCCTAATACAAGAGCACCTTGCTCAGCTAAACGGTCATTTCATGATATCTACCTTCCCGACATGATCGCTGAAGACAGATGTGTGCATAAGAAAATGTGGTGCAGTTCAGTGTATTTTAATAGAAGATTTGGGAATGAGAAGGGTCTTGCAAAGTTTGTGTCTCGGTTTCTGACTGACCAGGAAAGAGAGATGACATGTTATGCTTTGAAAGAACAGCTCTGAAATGACCCAGACTTTTTGTCCAAGGCCATTACTGGTGATGAGACATGGTGCCATTCTTATGGCTCCAAAGCAAATATCCATCAAGCCAGTGGAAGAAACCATCACCCCAAAACAGCTCGTCAAGTGAAATCAAAGATCAAGATGATGCTCATTTTTGGTTTTGATATGAGGGAGATGGTGCATTTGGAGTTCATTCTACCAAGTCAAACTGCTATTCAAGCTTTCTATTTAGAGGTTATGAAAATATTGCATAAGAGTGTGCTACAAAAAAAGGCCTGATTTGTGACAGATGGGGGACTGGTTTTGCCACCACCACAATGTACCTGCACAGGTAGACTTCTTAGTGAGCCAGTTTTTGATAAAAACAAAGACATTCATTCATCTCTTGCCCCAGACACCTTACTCACCTCACCTCAGTCATGTGACTTCTTTTTCTGTAATAAAGAGGAACATGAAAGGACAGTGATTTGATGACAGAGAAGTGAAGAAAAAATGAGGGAGGTGCTGACAACCATCCAAACAGAAGAGTTCGAAAAAAATTTCCAAGAATGGAAGCTCGGATTTGACAAATGTGCTAAGTGAAATGGAGAGTACTTTGTAAGTGATAATGTTGCTTTGTAGGGAAAAAATTAAATACCTAGCTTTGGAAAAAAATTATGTTATTTTGGGGCACCTCCTTGGATGGTTTTTGGGACAGGAAGCAAATTGCTGCAATGCCACAGTGAACGATGCTACTCTCAGTCCCACTGCTTGGTTCCTGTACCCATGAAACTTAGCTCTTAGAGAAATAGCACCAGATAGTGTTTGCTGGTTCAGAGCACGTGCATTTCTCTACCTTACTAGGTATTGTCATCCAGTGTGTCTTTTGGAGGCCATGCCCTTATCAAGCTGACTGCTTCAAGAATGTGGGGAACATGGGAAAACCAGTGTACTGCCTGAGCAGGGGCCCACTGCCACACTTCATTGACTGGCATGTGAGTCCTTTGGTCTAATACAACGCTATTCAGGATGCAAGACTGGTGGATAAGATATCCCGTAAGTCTGTGAATCATAGTTCTGGCAGAAGCATTGCATGCGAGGAAGGCAACTCTGTATCCACAATAAGTTTCTATTCTAGTAAAAACAAAATGCTGATAGCCCTTTGTATGATGAAAGTGGTTCTATATAATCACTTGCCACTGGGATGCTGGCTGGTTGATCCCCAGAATAATGGTCCCATATCTTGGACTCAGTGTTGGTCTCTGCTGCTGGAAAATTGGTATCTCAGCAGAAAGCAAGCAGCCAAAGCTGCCTTTGTGAGTGAAAATTCAAGTTTCCAAGCCTGCATATAACCTCCTTCCCTTATACCTTTGTTTATGAGCCCAGTGGGCAGTCTTAGTTGTGGCTAGGGGAAGAGGAGGACTGGTTTCTACAGATGACACCCTATCTACTTGATTGTTAAAATCCTCCTCTGAGAAGAAAATCCTTTGGTGAACAGTCACATGGACACACATATTTCTTCACGTATTTGGCCCATTTGTAGAGGTCTAACCCTGTATCTCTTCCCCAAGATGTTTTCCCTAATTTTCCAACCATGATCCGTCTTTTTCCTTGCCCACCCAGCCAAACAATTGGTAACAGCCCAGTAATCACTATACAGCCTCACATCGGGCCATTTTTCCTTTCAAGTGACATGAACACACTGGTATACTGATAGAAGTTCTACCCAGGAGGACTACTTCCCCTCATCATGGTCCTTCAGTCAGGTCCCACGTGGACCTGCAATGTTGTCTCAGTCATTTTCAAGTGGTATCCGTATTTTGTGCAGAACCACCTGTAAAGCAACCACCAGTTTTCCCTTTCTTAGTCAATTGATAATAAGGAAGTCACACTATGATGCCATAGGTGCAGGTGAGTGTGACAGGAGTGGAGGGCATAGGCATGTGGGTCACATGTCCATGCAACTTTCTATTAGCTTCATATTCTGTAAAAGCCACATCTCGTTTCAAAGATGGCATGCTGCTGCCCAACTTGTCACCACTGTGCCATTGGGTAATGAAAGTATTAATTTGTTCAAGCAATGAAGCCACATCTGAAAATCAGGTTCAATTGGAGTCCATGCCTGGTTACGTTTGAGACTAATCTACTGTCATTCTCCATGTTCCATGTAGGTTTTTCTCAGTCCAAATTGGAGGGTTGTATGAGGATACGTTTGGGATAACCCCCCTGAAATCCTTTGAGTTCTTGAAAGTGGAACTAAAAACTCAATGCTTTTCTTCCAAGAATGCAATGTTGCTTTATCTAACTTTTATTAGGCAGAGAGGTAGTTCTACTGGTTTCCACATTGCTTTTCCTACCATATAGTCATTATTCCATATTTTAGAGATCCAATATGGGAGTTCTACCAGTTGCTGAGACTTTTTATTCCAATTTTGTTTTCTACACCTGAAGAAATGACCTCAGGATGGTTCCTAGACCCACTGTGAGGGAAACCTGAGCTAAAGTCCCCAAAATAACTTGATTGCTATATGTCACTATTTTGACTGTTGGAACATCACAACATTTTGGGGTTACCTAGAATTGGTGTCTATTCTGAATCAGCCCAATAATCCCAAAAAGAGTCTGATTATTTCCTTTACTTCAGTGAGCAGTCACTCTTGAAAAAGGCCGCATACCCCTGTGGAGAAGGCTGAGAAATAAACTAACAGTGTAAAACACTGGTGATGCAGTGGGATCCTTACTGAAAGGGGACCCTGCCCTCCTCTTCCTTCAAGGGAGGAAACTCAGGGTTGATTGAGAGCTCTTGACTCTGTTCTGGTGATTTGAGTTAAGCTGCTATTTAATTGATCTAGCATTTATCCCCTTGCATATATTCGGTGAATATTTAGTAAGCTTCATGTTGATTTCTCTCCTAGTGATACCCTGCCAAAGGAGTTAGTGGACGACTCTATATGAGTCAAGCTCTCGTGATTACCACTAAGGGTCTGCTGTCCACTGTAGGAACCACACCCACCTCATCTTTGTTGATAAAGTGTTGTGCATTGCACCTACCAACACCGGGGAAGTATGTGGTTCTCATAAAGTCTCAAAAGTAGGAGATCAAAATGCAACAATTATCAAGAGACAAAGCTAAGGAGGCAGGAATGGATCGATAGGAAGGAAGGACACGTGCGAATAGCAAACACAGGGAGGAAATGGAAAACTGCTGTAACATTCTGGGGCCTGTTATCAATGTAATATCAATTTTCTCCATTCAGAAATTTATGTAAATGTTGATTCATGTGCTATTTGATTGATTAGCTGGATGGTTGGTTGGTTGATGGATTTACAGGTAATTGTAGATTCACATGTGGAATAAAAATATTAGTACAGACAGAAAGAGTGTCATGTAACCTTTATCCAGTGTTTTCTAATAACATCTTGTATCATTGAAGTTTATGATATCCATTTTGATAGATAATTTAGGTATATACAATAACCATGAGCTACAACATTCTACAGAAAGAAAAAATACACCCAAATAAGACAACAGATATACCATATCTCTTCCATTATTTTTTTCTAGGAGTTGTAGGCTCTTTGTATATTCATGAAATGATTAAATGAGTAAATTAAGTGCTCTTATCTTATTCTTGGACAGTTAAATGAAAGAAAAGATGACATGAAAATTCAAAGCGTATTTTGAGGTTCTGTTTACTATGTTTATGAAGATGAATGTGCTGTTCTCTGGATTCTGAGTAATTAATTGCTTTTCCTGAGATTAAAAAAAAACAAAACTCTACTACGTATCCAATACCTATAAAGATGGTCTCTTGACAAACGTTGCCACGCTGCTGAGAGAGACGTGACATAAAAGTACTCTTCCTCAGGGAAGCTGCCTTAACTGCTGATGCAGATCATGAAACCTGTGTTCCTAACGCATTCTGACAGACCGTATCTACACTTGTAAGCACTCGCACTGTACCAGGGGTCTTCCTCTACAAAAATAAACTGATATTTCTATTTCATTTTTCGGACAGTATACCTCATTTAATTAATACATGTATGACTCGTGATAACTCTCTCCTATAATAAATACATAACAAAAGTGTTATCTTTATTTGTTAAATAATCATTGATTTTAATAAAATGACAACCTTACTTTTAAAAAAATCATATTATTGGAGGCTCATACAACTCTTATCACAGTCCATACATAGATCCATTGTGTGTCAAACCCATTTGAACATTTGTTCCTCACACCATTCTCAAAATATTTGTTTCTACTTGAGCCCTTGGTATCAGCACTCATTTTTACCAATCCCTCTTCGCTCCCCTCTCCCTCATGAACCCTTGATAATTTATAAATTATTATTATTTTGTCATATCTTACACTGTCTGATGCCTCCCATCCCCCACTTTTATGTTTTCTGTCCCCAAGAGAGGAGGTTATATGTAAATCCTTGTAATTGGTACCCCTTTCTACCCCACCCTCCCTCTCCCCTCCAGGTATCACCACTCTCACCACTGGTCCTGAAGGGATCATCTCTCCTAGATTCCCTATGTTTCCAGTTCCTGTCTGTGCCAGTGTACATGCTCTGGTCTAGCCAGATTTGTAAGGTAGAATTGGGATCATGATAGTGGAAGGGAGGAAGCAATTAACAACTAAAGGAAAGTTGTATGTTTCATCATCACTACACTGCACCCTAACTGGCTCATCTCCTCCCCATGACCCTTCTGTAAGGGGATGTCCAGTTGCCTACAGATGGGCTTTAGGTCCCCAATCTGCACTACCCCTCATTCACAATGATATGATTTTTTGTTCTTTGATGCCTGATTCCTGATCCCTTCAGCACCTTGTGATTACACAGGCTGTATGCTTCTTCCATGTGGGCTTTATTGTTTCTCAGCTAGATGACTGCTTGTTTACCTTCAAGCCTTTAAGACCCCAGATGCTATATCTTTGGATAGCCGGGCACCGTTAGCTTTCTTCACCACTTTTGCTTATGCACACATCTGCCTTCAGCGATTGTGTGGGGAAGGTGAGCATCATGGAATGCTAATTTGTGCACATATCTCTATTTCCCCATCATCACATATAAACATATTTACATCTGTACATGCCTGTATTTAGACCTCTATAAATGCCTTTTGCCTCCTAGTTCTTTCCTCTATTTCCTCTTGTCCCACTAACATGATCAGCCTTCATTGGGGTTTCAGTAATTCCTCTTGGTTACATTGTCCTTGACCAATCCCTACCAGGCCTCTTACAACTTCCTCGCCACTGATTTTGAATAACTTGTTGTTCTCCGGTCCCTGGTCCCTGGGTGGGTTAACACCACTTCCTTTCCCCCACTTTCCCCTCTCCCATGTCTCCCTGGAACCAACAGTCCTGTTGTTTTCTCCTCCAGATTGTTTATCCCACTGATCTTATCTAGCTAGACCTGCAGAGATAATAATATGCACAAAAACAAGACAGAGCAAAACAAAACAACAAAACATCACCACAACAACAAAAAAAAACAATGACAAAAAAAGAAAAGGCTGTAAGTAGTTCAAGGTCTGTTTGTTGACCTTTAAAGTGTTTTCTTGTCGGGTCTGATGGGGTGCCATGCCCTGGCCCCCAAGTCTATTTTGGTACTCCCTGTTGCATGTCCGTAGTGTTTTGCCTAGATGTTTTGGGGTCAGATTGGGTGCAATTCCAACACTGTGTCTTTAGTGGACAACCTTACTTATGATTAGGTTACCTTACTTACTTACGAACAATTTTACTGTAATTTTTAAAAATATGACTCAGTGTTTTACCTATGTATTTTACTTTAAAGCTTAAAAACCACACTTGTATCCACCAAGACGATTCTGACTCACCGTGATCCAACAGGACAGGAAAGAACTGACCTTGTGTGTTTCCGAGACTGCAACTCTTAGCTGGAGTAAAGCCTCCTCTTTCTCCTGCTGAAACAACAGCTGGTTTTAAAGTGCAGACCCAGTGACTGGAAGTTCAGTGCATACCTGTTCCTACTGTACTTTAAAGTATCTCTAAATTAAATATACATGCAATTTATAGATTTCATATTAAAGGAAACAAAAATGATTTCACAGTTTTCCATGAGAAATCATTCCATCACGTTAACAAAATCAAATTTGTTTATATTTCTTTGTTATGTGTTAGGTACTTATATAACTATGTTTATGGAAATTTTGATGCATCTTAGAAATCTACTATCCTGTGGATACTAAAAACGGCATCTACCACTTTTAATGCCTTTCATGATGCCTTAAACATAAAATGAATAAAAATAAAGTGAATTAAAATTAGATTTGATGTGTTTTCTAGGCTAATGCTCCATTTTTTAAAATTCCACATTAAAAAGTTTATCATAACCATTAACACTTTAATTACAGTTGACTATGAATATTCTAAAATTCTTCAAATATATGTGCCCCATTTTTGTCCCACAATACTCATGCTCATAACTTTTCAATAGAAATTTAATATCTCTTCTTCATAAATAGATGGAACATGAAGAGGATCCATGTACAATTTCTCTGTTTTGCCTAGAGTTAAATTTCCTGTGTTTTCTAGGAGCATAAAAATTGAGATAAGTACATGTATACATATATCATATGGTTTTGCCTTCTTGTTGATTCATATTGTCTAAATATTACTTTATATGTATATCACATAAAGCTGTTCTGTGTTTACTTTCAGTTATAAGTCTATGCATTTTCATGTCAAACATATATATATATATATATGTCATTAGATTTTACTTTTGCATTAATTTCTTTGTAACATAATTTAGTTATTAAATATGTTCAGTTTGACAAACAGCACAGCAGTGGACATATTCTTGGGCAAGTTTATATGAGTATTTTTCTTGACTATATATTAGTAGGAGAATACATAATCAAGTGACCGAAAATGAAAATAAAGTTTTTGAAGGAGGAATTTTGAAGGCAATATATGCCACTCTTTGACATTAAATCCTTAAAAGCACAAAGCATAATCAAATAGTCAAATAATCTCATTCACCAGACTATTGCAGAACTCATTTCCTCGCTTCATGTAAGTAAAATTACAATCTGACATCTGA
>NW_022111301.1:1152609-1157418 GCF_000313985.2 Echinops telfairi | reverse complement strand
GCGCTTTACACAATTGATGTATGTATGGATTGTGATAACAGATGTATGAGCCCCTAATAAAATGTTTAAAAAAAAAAAGAAGCGCTATTTATAACTCTATTTGGATTATGGTACATTTCAGATCTAGAGCTTAGAGGAATATTAATTAAGGGGTGTGGTAAATGTAATTTCCATTCTCATAGATATATAGAACAATAGCACCCATTTATAAAAGAAATACTATACAATAAAATATTATACAATATATTATACAATGGCTCAAAGTGTATACAGTTCAAAAGGTCTGAACTACTCATAGATTGGTTGGAAGGAAATAGAAAATGAGTGGATTGATATCCTACGGAATGTGATCTGAACATTTTCTTTTTATGTAGAATAGAAAAAAGTCTAGATATTTGATAGATTATGAATATGAGGATTGATGTTAGAGATTGTATGACTATGGTACTGAATTTTTGATCAAATCACTTATGTGGCATCTACCATAGTTCATGTACTTCTGTAATGCTCTATACATTATGTTGAGGAGTTGGAACATTATCATTAAAAAAATGCAGGATGAAAAAGTAAATCTGTAAGGTAATGGTGCAGTCATACATTCCCTTTAAACATGTTATTCTAGTTTCAATGTTCACATAGTCAAAAGGTTGAATGAGAGGTGCTAATACAGAAACGTTTGCATTATTCCTACTTAGAGAGAAGTAAGCCTGACTTACATAATGGCTATGTGAGTAGGAACACAGAAATGGCTATTATATATGATACATATTTAAATGTAGGTAAAATAATATGAATAAATGGCAAATTATATAGGAGAGTATGCAAAAGATCCATCAAGTTTAACTGGACTTCTCATTTCCAAGACATATTCATTGTTTCTTTTGGCAGTCCATGAAACTTTCAATATTCTTCACCGGTGCCATTATTCAAATATATCATTCTTCTACAGTCTTCCTTATTTAATGTCCAACCTTGACATACATGTGAGATGCAAATTAGTGACATCCTCACTCTCGAACACTTTAACAGAGATCTTGTTCAGATTTAGTCAGTGCAATGTGTCCTTTGTGTCTTGACTGATGCTTCCACAAGCAGTGATTGATGGATCCAGTGATTGATGGATCCAGTGATTGATGGATCCAGTGATTGATGGATCCACAAGCAGTGATTGATGGATACTGGACATCCCCTTGCACAAAGGTATCAGGGAGGAGATGAGCCAGTCAGGGTGCGATGCAGCAACGATGAAACATACAACCTTCCTCTAGTTCCCAATGCTTCCTCACCCCACCTCCCCCACTATCATGATCCCAATTCTACCTTGCAAGTCTGGCTAGACCAGAGGATGTACACTGGTACAGATAGGAACTGGAAATACAGGGAATCCAGGGTGGATGATCCCTTCAGGACCAGTGGTGTGAGTGGCTATACTGGGAGCGTAGAGGAAGAGTGGGTTGGAAAGGGGAACCGATTACAAGTATCTACAAGTAACCTCCTCCCTGGGGAATGACAAAAGAAAAGTGGGTGAAGGGAGACGTTGGACAGGGAAAGATAAGACAAAATAATAATTTATAAATTATTAAGGGTTCATGAGGGAGGGGGGAATGGGGAGGCAGGGGAAAATGAGGAGCTGATGCCAGGGGCTTAGGTGGAGAGCAAATGTTTTGAGAATGATGAGGGCAATGAATGTACAAATGTGTTTTACACAATTGATATATGTATCAATTGTGATATGAGTTGTTTGGGCCCCTAATAAAACAATTTTTAAAAAAAGATAAAATCCTTGACAACTGCAATATGTTCTCTGTTTATTATGATCTAGTTGTGATGCATTTAGTCTTCTTTACACTGAGTTGTAATACATATTGAAGGATGAAATGCTTGAGCTCCAAACTTAAGTCCTCCTGATTTTCAGCCAGCAAGGTTGTGTCATCTCCATAGTACATGTTGTTTAGAAGCCTTCTTCCAATCCTGATGCCTTATTCTTCTTCATATGTTCCCACTTTTCAGTTCATGTCCTCGGATACAAATTAATAAGTATGGTGAGGGGTTACAACTCTGACTTTAAACCATGCAGTCGTCCCTTGTTCTGCTCCCATCCAGAACAGTGATTACATCCTAAGGAAAACTGCCAGTTAACTCGACTATCTCCACTAGAATTATTATGAGTTATAATCAACTTCAGGACATGCAAAAAGATTTTCAGTCTTTTTTTCTACGTCATTTTTCTTCTTCTCACCCTTCCTCTTATTCTTTAACTTTGTCTGCTCTCTTTCTCCCCCTCTTCTTCATCTGTTTTTCCTGCTACTTTCTTGTTCTCTCTTTCTTGCCTGAGAAATCATATTCACTATTCTGGTTGAGAACTTCCTCTTTTACATTTCCCTTCCACTTTACTAAGTATTGTGTCTAGGCATTTGTCTCTTCTAATAATATAACCAAGGTATATGAGATGAAGTACAGAATACAAAGTTTAGGGTGGAATTTGGCAGAAGAAAACAAAGAGGAGCAAGAGAAAGCAGACAGAGTGAAAGAGGACCATGAAGAAAAGAGGGGAAGCGGCTTAGGCTAGAAATTGCAAACCTTCCTGTGTGCCCTGTAGTTGACTCCAGCTCCTATGGCCCTGTAGGACAGCATCGACTGACAAAGAGCACACTGAGACGGAAATCATTCTTGGAGCATATTGTGAGTTTTGTTTTTGTTGATTTTCTTTGTGAAGCCATGCTGGGTTCAAGCAGCTGAACTTCATTGAGGAACTGAGCATTGATGTCAGTAGGTCAATCAAGTGAAAAGCGAAAGCAAAAATGAGCTAGAAAAACGAGAATGCAGGAGGAAGGTATAGAATGTGCAGTGCCACTAAAGTAGCATAGATCTAGGTCAATGACCAAAAGAGATTAAAAAGAGGACTGAAATATTTTAATTATGTATAATCACCTTTTGAGAAATATTTATGGTAGCAAAATAATTCTCAAGATTAGATTTTAAGCAGCGTTACTGAAATAAAAAATATTAGTTTATGATATTTGTACTTTTATAGAGACATGATCATTGCATGTAACAAATGTGTAGTCCACATGGTTTGTTACTCAAGGTGAAATTATAAACATCTGTGAAATTGAAATTCAGAAATAATGTTACTTAGTTAAATACTACAAAAGAAAAAGATCCAAAATTTTATCATGCTATCATTCTTTAATTGTTTCTATCACAAAATTTAAAATTGCATCTACAGAAAAATCTAACTATATATTTATTCCATAAAATATGCATAATGAAGCAGAGTAATGCTCACACATGCTATCATGAGCACAGGTTGGCTGTATAACAAGAATTATAACTATAGTTTTGGTGCATAATTGACCTAAAATTTCTAATTTTAATACACACAACTGATTACATATTTTGATTATGGAAGCACTATGAAATCTCCATTTTTATAATATCCCAATCAATGCATAATACATATGGACTTTTTCTGTTTATATTGAATTAAATCTCTCATACAACAATGAAATCTGTACTTAGCTATGATTCAATATAATGATTAAAAAATAGAAACCATATTATTAGAAAATAATAAGCATTTTAATCTAGAAAACTCTTTATAAAGAACTATACATTCACACAAAATGACATAATAGAACACATTATTATAAATCCATTGTACTTCAATTGTATTATTAAAATTCAGTTCTAATTCATTTACATATGAATACCTTTGATTGTGTTAGATTGATAATAAATTCCCGGATCTACTCTAATCACCATGATAATTTGCCCTTCATTTTTAATAGTTGGGTTTATGGATTACTTTGGTTGATGCATTCTTGTGATATAAAAACATTCTCTGCATGTAATTTATGTTTTAAATTGTGATTATTAAAGGGCTGTGATGGTAGATTAGTCTTTTTAATATTGAATTATATCTTGAAAATAAATGAAGGAAATGTCACATTAACCTATATCTTTTACACCTTGGGCTGCACTGCTTTTGTTTCCAAAAGGATATTGCAGAAAACACTGAAGATAATAGAATGTGCAGTTTTTAAAGTAAAAAAAAAAATCCCCGAGGCCTCAGAAGTCCCACTCTTTCAAACTGAGGATTATCTTTTTCACTTTATAAAAGATATAACTGAAAAGAGAATTTAAGGAAGAAATAAGACAACAATGTAATTTCCACATAGGGAAACAAAAACTAACTCCTAAATTGTAATCTAAGACAATTTTGCATTGATGTAAAATTTATAAAGTTATCATTTGTGTTTCACAAATGAAATGCCAAATTTAGAATAAGAAAAGTTTTTCCAGGGCTTATGAAAGGAAAGGAAATAAAACGTATGCCATTTTAATGTATTAAAAAAACTATGCAGATGAAGCTGTATGACAATAGAGAAAAGATTTTCCTTACATCGCTTAGGTGACTATATCCATCCTATCTGTCAATTTATCACATTGTGATGGCTTGCATGTTGCTGTTATGCGGGAAGCTATGCCATTCATGGTTTCCAGGTTTTAGCTGCCTTCTTTATTAAAAATCAATTACAAAAAAAAAATAAGAGCAAGGTGTCCATTTCTGAAAAACTAGGTGCTGTAAACCTTATGAATAGCGGCAGAGCACTATCTGATAAAGTGCTGGAAGGTGAGCTTCTCGGGATGGAAGATACTCATATTACTGAGGAAGAGTTCTCTCTCCAGGGTCGGGCCAACTTGATGGCAGAGAGAGAAAGAATCTGTGGCACATTCATTTGCCAACAAAAGCATGCTCCAAATGAAAAAAAAAATGGAAGCAATTCCTCCTCCTTTTTTTTTTTT
>NW_022111301.1:1150037-1152123 GCF_000313985.2 Echinops telfairi | reverse complement strand
GCAGAGGGGTCTCAGGGAGGAGATGAGCCAGTCAGGGTGCGATGTAGCAATGATGAAAAATACAACTTTCCTCTAGTTCCTAAATGCTTCCTCCCTCCACCACCCCCACCACCACTATCATGATCTGAATTCTACCTTGCAAGTTGGGCTAGACCAGAGGATGTACACTTGTACAGATAGGAACTGGAAACACAGGGAATCCAGGGTGGATGATACCTTTAGGACCAGTGGTGGGAGTAGCAATACTGGGAGTGTAGAGGGAGAATGCATTTTAAGCTGGGTTCACTAGACAAACAAATCTAGTGACATTTATAAACGGAAACTTACATCAAGAAAATGGTCATTCAAAGATTTTGAAGGAATAAATTAAAGCACTTAGTAAACAGGCAAGGCTACATAAATTGACAGAATACCAATTGAAAAATGTCAACCAACCAAGGTAGGATTGCATGCTCTAAGTTGATGGATCAGATGTTAAACCTGAGACTTCTGTCTTATGTAGTTATTGGGACTGAATAGCCCAACATGGGTATGTGAAAACGTAAAACTGGTAGCTGCAAAAAGTTTGACGGGTTCTATTGCAGGCTGCTAATGACACCCAGGAAGACAAAACAAAATGACAGGCCATTGAATCAAGTCCAAAAACAGAGCCAGATGCTGGATTTAGACCCTGAAAAAAGGGAAGCAAGTTTCTCATAGCATCCATTAATATTGGAAACAGGCCATACCTCATAGGCAATTATTAGCTTTAGGGCCCTGATGTGAGTATGAATGTTGCATTCTACCCTAATTTTAACTCAATACAGAGGTTTACAACGGATTGACTGTCATTAGGTCTTGTCATGGGGGATTACTCGGTGTTAACTGGGAAGCCACTGAGAATCCTGACTGAACCCAGTTGACACAAAACCTACACTATTACAAGCATTTTGTTTTATTTAGAGCCACATCAACACTCATAGATGCAGCAGTCATGAATTCAAAGGATGTATCTTCACTTTGAAGATGAAAATGCACTGGACTAAGTCATGGTATTTTTAATAGCCTTAGATGCCTGTAAAAGCTGGACAATGACTAAAGAACACTAAAGAAGAGTTGACTCATTTGCATTCTGGTGCGGTGGAAGTACATTGAAAGTATAAGGTCTACTAGAAGAACAAAAAGTCTTTTTTTTTCCCCAAAAAAGTCTTTTATGGAGGATGTATAGTGATAAACTCTCTAGAAGCAAATATTGTGAAACTTAGTCTCAAGTACAGCGGACATATTATCAGGATATACCAGCCCCTGGTAAAGGATATCAAAAATTTCCGTGAAAAAGAGGAAGACACTCAATAAAATATATTGTCAGAGTGAGCAGCTTTACCAATAGGTTTAAACATGAAAACGATGGTAATGGTGCAGAATTTGGCAGTATTTAGTTCTGTTATACAAAGGTTCATTATGAATCAGAGCTGACATGATAGCAACTAACAACAACTGGAGACTAGACACAAAAAATTAAGTATAATAAAGAGGTTATTTTTCCCACCATGGTGGAAAGCAATATGTCGATTCCTAAAACAGATGACAATGGAAATACCATATGACCCAGCAATACCATTACTGGGTATATACCGCCAAAGAAATAAGGAACAGATTATAAACAGACATATATATGACCCTCTATGTTCATTGCAGCACAGTTCACGATAGCAAGAAGTTGGAGACAGCCTAAATTCCCATCAGTAGACGATTGGATACAAAAATAAAAACTCTGGTACATACACACAATGGAATACGATGCACGTCTAAAACACAGCAACAAAAGCATGAAACACCTCATCATAGTAGGCATCTGGAAAACATTGTGCTGAGTGAAGTTAGTCTATCAAAAACGGACAAAGACTGTATGAGTCCACTGCTATAGAAACAAGCAACAGACAGGCACACGCTCAGGCTTGCAGTTCACTAGGTAAGCTGGACTCTATCGCAAACACACTTGGAACCTGAGGGTTTAAAGCTGAAAATTCACGATGTTTGGGAAGCATAAAAAAGTTATATCAAGATGTTTGAACTGTGACCGACATTGAACTGTAGATAACCATTG
>NW_022111301.1:1146609-1149068 GCF_000313985.2 Echinops telfairi | reverse complement strand
TCTAGTCAATGACAATATTAATGGAAGATCTTCATGCCCCAAGGAGATATGATCAATAAGACTCTTTACCATAAATTAACAAGGAGGTCTGTAAAGGAGGCCAAAGACATTATAAAAAAGCGTAGATCAAGGAATGGGTTTTGGGCTTGCATTTAATCATAGCTCCAATTTAAGAACAGTTAGTTCTTACAGCTGCATATTCACCATCAGGAAGGGAACAGAGAAGATATGGGTGCTATAACCAAGTGTGGTGAAGAAATTAGATGGCACCTGCTTATGAGATGAAAGAGGTCCTGGGGTCTTAAAGGCTTGTTTCCACACAAGCAGTCGTCTAGGTGAGATGGCAACTAAGTCCACCTGGAAGAAGCACACCAGCATCAGTGACTGAAGGATTATAAATCATAATCTGAGGCTGAAGGAGAGAATAATATAAGAGCCTAAATAGTGAGATTCTGGTTTGCAGAATGCTATCGATGACAGTGGAAGCCCAAGACACATTTGTGAGATTTACCTGGGAAATAAGATGTGATAATTGCATAATCCAGTGCCAATTTGAGACTATTAAGAATGAAGGGGTGGAGTGAGCCTGTCAATAAGGACGCTGCCTGATGACCTCCTTTGGAGGCGATACAAAGATAAATAGCTTGCTGGAGGCAGGACTCACAGACTCTCTGCTTGTTATTCCTGATGACAAGACACAGGCAGCTACACTAGAGCCCTGGAGCTGGAAGAGCAACGTGGAGACCCATGCCAGCATCGAGGTGCTTATATTGCCACTGGATCCACAAGAACATCCACCCACTGGCCTGTGATCTTCCAGCATTCAGTATCATTGCATGTGTTGTGTGTGTCTGAAAAGGAATTTACAGAATGGTATCGGACATATGGGCTAATATAGGACTTATGGACTTGACCTGGACTAGGCTAGAATATTTTCTCAATATACAATTGCTCTTGTATATAAAGTTCTTTCTTATACACATATGAGTGTCTATGAATTTGTTCCTCTAAACCCAGACAAACAATTAAGCCTCCTGAGATTTCTCACTACCCATAACAGAGGGATGGGAAGACACTGGTGACCAGAGTACACTGGAGAGATGATTTTAGGAGATCAAAATTATAAACATGACTCGAATAGTTAACCCTTTGTCAGTTGATTCCCCCTCTGATGCAAGTTGGGCCTGATACAGTTTTCAAAATTTTCTGTGTTTTGTTTTTCTCTTACTGGGGTTTATCTCACATGTATTTTGTCTTTAAGAGTGGCCCTCTTGAAATTTTGTTATTAGTTTTTCTGTTTTACAATTTATGAAACCCAATATTGATGAACCCATAGAGAAAGCAAGTACAGTTGGGGGTGGGTAATGGGGAATTGAAGGAGGAGAATGTTTTGAAACTGATTGTGGTAGCCATTGTACAATACTGCTTGAGATTGTTGAATTATGGAACAATATGATATTTGTATTAGATCTGAAAAAATTATTTTGGGTGGGGGGAGTTACTTTTCATTTTTAATGGATGCAGATGATGTTTTCCATTAATATCTATATGCAATTTACTTTTTATAAAATTGATTAATTGTTCTCCTGTGACAACTGTAAAGGATTACGCTGAATTTCAAAATCTAATGACTGCATATTGAAGTGTGCAGCTCTGGTAGTATAGTGGTTGTGTGTTGGGCTGTGATCACATGACCAGCACTTCAAAACCACCAGTTGCTCTGCAGGAGAAAGACTGGTTTTCTATCCCCATAAAAAGTTAGAGTTTTGGAAACCCACAGGGGTCATTGAGCTTTTTTAATATATTGAATATGAAAATATGATAAGATCTAAATTTTATTTATATATGACTATATAAAATCCTCACGAGTGACTTTTTACTTTGGTGTTGGTATTGTAAGCTGATTGTATGCATCAAAATAACTCAACAACAACAATCAACTGGATCTTCCAGCTAATTTTACTAGTATTTATTATCAAATATTTGTTTAAATTTTACTTTACTAGATTGTAATATATTACTAAATATACTCCAATCTGTGTATACATGTATGTATATATAAAGATCTAACTTTCTTGAAAGCAGGAAATATAAAAACATTATCTGTTATCAATTAATTTGAAGTTATACCAGAGTAGTTTGAGTCCCAATATATCTTACAAAAGTGTATAATAGAACAGAGATGGAGAGAGAAAGGAGTGTCATGTGATGCTTTATGTGTAAGCCAAGGAATGCTTGAAGCTATCAGAAGTTAGGAGAGAGACATAAAACTGATTCTCTCAAGTCTCAGATAGAATCAATAGAGAAGATAAACTATTATTTATTCTTCTGGTTAACTTCCCAGTGGGTGGTAGTTTGGTATATCAGCACAGGGAAATCTAGATATCTTTACAGATTATATTGAATATATATCTAATATTACAAATAGGTAGCATAAAGAGAACAGGACTCCACATAAT
>NW_022111301.1:1136321-1146418 GCF_000313985.2 Echinops telfairi | reverse complement strand
AAAAACCACCAGGTATATTATATTGGAGTTTGTGAATATGTGGACTGTTTTGTTGTGCATATGTAATTTTGTATTGAATATACATACTCACTGTTTCTCTCTCATGCTTTGTTCTAGCCCCCATCCCAAATTTCCTATTTGATCATGCTCAATAAAAACATTTCTTTATTTATAGTTTGTCCTCTGTAGGTCTCACGTGTTAATACATATAAAATTATTACAAGTAACATAAAGTATATTTGCTATTGATAACCAATTTATGAATGGTAGCACATTATTTGAGTTAATCATAGGACTACAGGGTGAGCAAATTAGTAAGTGATTTTGTGTTCTTTTGTCTTCAAATTATTGAAGAAAATAAACTAACCAAGAAATAATAAATCAATGCCATAAGCGTTTTCACTGGCAGTGCATTCATGGTGATTTGTAGGCACACTCAAAATTGTAAGATGTTTGACTCTTGGGACTCTCTACAAGTCTCCTGTCCACACAATCTCAGGTGAGGAAAAGTAAGATGTTTCCCTGTGTTTCTGTTTCAGATCTCAGTCATAAATATCTTCATAGTCTACTAAGGGCCAATCTTTCACAATTTGTATTTTAATTCATTGTTGATTCTCTATTAACAAGAAAATGCCTCCTCCCATAATCATCGCACTAAAGTCCTGTTTGTTTTTACCTTAAATATAAATAGGCTTAGAGGTGTTACAGCAAAAAATACGTGTGCTCTCTAAAAGTCCTTCAGGTCAATAGTGATGCTGGTGGAGCGTTCAATGTAATCGAGTCAAGAATATACATAATTGGTGTTGCTAGGTGCCATTCAGTCATGCCAACTCCTCGTGAATTTAGGTGCTACAGTACATACCACTGGTCCTGGGCCATGCTCACAGCTGTTACCGTTACAGCCAATGGCTGCAGCCACTGTGTACATGCACACTGTGGAAAGTCTTTCCCTGCCCCTCTACTTTACCAAGCATGATCCGCCTCCAGCGACTGGTCCCTCCTGACACGACCAAAGTATATGTGAAGAAGTCGAGGGAACCTTGATACGAACGATCTTTCTGGTTATATTTCTTCTAAGGCAGAATTATTTGGGTTTTGTTGACAGGGCATGGCACTTTCAATATTCTTTTTTTTTTTTTTAACCCTAACCCTAACCTACTTCCAATATTCTCAAGCAGCACCATAAACCAAATGTATCGAGGTTTCGTTGGTGTACCTTATCGAATGTCCAACTTCCTCATGCATCCAAGGTAAATAGTAAGGTCTGCAGTTCAAAACCACTAGAAACTCCACAGCTTAAAAATAAAGATGAGCCCTACTACTTCCCTAACAAGTTATATTCTCAGAATCCCACACCTACACTGTCTTATATGATCATTGTGATTTTTAAGCAACGTGGTAGCAATGAGCTCAATATATATTAGATATTTTAATAGAAACATAAATAGTACACAATTATGCATTGATCACTATAAAATAAATTTTGAGACTAGAAGTTTTCAGAAACCTAACCTTGTATCTCCACTTGGAAGAGTCACTCTGGATTCATTAATTCAATTTCTATTGATGTTAAAAAGAGCACAATTCACTTTTAGGCTACAACTACCACCAATAATAAAAATTTCCTCTGTGAATGTGTATGAGATAAATTATCGAAGGTAAATCTCCTTTCTGGTAAGGACAACGGTAAGAAAAATGGTTAATTTTTACAATGCATTTTGTACTTAAAAGTAAATTTAGCAGTCAATATTAACTTGTATCATGATTCAATAAAATCTATTTTTATCTCATAGTTTGAACAGTTTTTACTGAAAATATCAAAAACTCATTTTATATACCTTTTTATTATTTAATGACTAGTGACACCTTTTGATACACTTAGGAAGCAGGTTTGTTTTTATTTCTTAGGGTTAGTTGTATTCAATGTCTTTTTATTTATAAATATTTGAAAGTATTACCTGTATAAACTAGTTCAAAGGATCAGTGGCAATGTTGAAAGTAATAATTAACTTTTAGGCCCTGTGTTACCATATATAAAATTGAATGCTATGCATGAAGTAATTACATAGAAATATTTTCTCTAAGGCAGAAATTGCTTATAATTAGAGTTACTACTTGGCATTTCCTTAAATCAACCATGAAATGCATTCAGAGGCATTTGCCAACATGTCTACCACATCTGCCTGTTTCTGCCAGTCACAAAAGAGATAATGCTTTTTGACTGTTTCTGTAGTTTTATTTAGTGGTGATGCATGGAAGCATTTCCTCTGTATCTTTTAATACTGGAATCAATCTCAGGAAGTAATGTCACACTGTGAGAGATAGAGGAGCATTAACAAAACTAGGACAAAGCTTTATTCACGGCTCACATCCCATGTCCATTCTGTAGTATCTGATCATTGAACAAAATAATCCACAGATCACTTGAACATCTGTCTACCCTAAAACTATTTTCACAGAAGCCCTGATGGCATAGTTGTTATATATGGGCTGCTAACAGCAAGGTCAGCAGTTTGAAACAACCAGGTGCCTCGCAGGAGAAAGTTGAAGCTTTCCACTCCGGTAAAGAGTGACAGTTTCAGAAATCCATAGAGGCAGTTCAACCTTGCATTGTGGATCATGTGAGTTGGAATTGACTTGCGAATTGACTATGGGTGAAAGACACTACGTTGTACTCCTGAGAAGGGTTACAATCTCAGAAACATACAGGAGCACTTCAACCCTCTCCTAGAGGGACCCTATGAGAATTTACTTGATGGTAGTGAAAATGTTTTATTACTGTTCCCTTATGTCTTCTCTTCTTACTATCTTTTAAAATTTTTAGTATAGATTGGGAGCTAATGCATATAGCATATCATTCCATAATTCAATGACATCAAGCAGAATTGTACAATTGCTACCACAGTTTCCAAACATTCTTTTTCTTCCTGGACTCATGGACATCATCTCCCTTTTACACCCCCACCCCCAACACTGTACCCCCAGCCCCCCAAAGATCCTTATTCTGCTTGCTTTCCCTATAGGTTAATCAATCATGGATTTCAATCACCCATACAGAGATAACATATAACACAGCTTCAAGAGGGTGATCTCCAATGTCAACACCTCTGAGATACACATGAACAATATGTATTATATGAACAAACAAAAACAAAACAAAAATACAGCAAAGGTTTCATTGTACCTTCCCTATCTTCTTTTAGAATGAATTGTCCTCCTTTTAAAACTCATTTTCCGCCTTCTTTCTTTCTATTTAGCTGTTGTTAAGTGCCTTTTAGTCTATTTCAACATATGCTTGCTTCATGTGACATAGGAAAACTGCCTCAGAATTTCTCTATGAAATGTTTGGGCTAACATTTTAATGGAAAAACATATCATAGCCTGTCTCCTATTGAGGCACTGGGTAAGTTCAAACCACCAATCTTTCGGTTAGTCTCCAAGTACTTCATGGTTGTGTCACCAGAATTCCTTTACATTTTAATTTTGTGTTCACATCTGAACTATATTACAATTAAATGCATCACTTACCTAACTTCAAACATGACTTATCTCACCTATCTAACCCATTGTTTGAAATATGACCTATTCAAACCAAATTTTCATTAAATTTTTTAATGTTTCCTACATAGATGTTACCTACTCAATTGAACACTAAGTTTGTACATCATTGATTGTCATATGATAAAATGGATTCCTGTTATCTAAAATATTTAAGACAACAAATTATTTTAATTAGTAGTTAATGTAAATGTTAATGAACTATAGAAGAACATATGGTTTATATACCAATATGTTTCCTTAATGAAACGTTCTGCTCCAACAGCACTTCCTATAATGGGAAAGGAGGCAGCTGGAACTCAAAACATTAGAGGAAACAAGGAATGGAGAGCAAGAGCATTGAAAACATTATCCGTATAAACCATATCTTTAGGCAGGTCTGTGGCTATCTCATTACAGCTGCCTTATTGTTTATCTCGCCATTAGCAGCAGTGCAGAATTGGTTCAACACATCCTAAAGCCTATGAGCTGAGACAAAATGACTTAAAACAGGAAATACTGAATTAAAAAAAAATAAAGGAAAAATGTGCACTGTTCTTGTTTGATTTTTCTACTACAAAAATGAGAGGAAATGTTTTCAAAATAGATATTTTGCTATTTCATGAAAAATTACCCTGCTTTCTAATACGTTTGGGAAAAATATAATTTTCATTAACTCCACAGCAGAGCTTACTCCCCCCACCCCCAATTTGGGACATCCAAATGCCTCTCTACTGACTTTGGGTCTTTCTCTCTTAGCAACAGCAATAAGATGTTTACATAGAGCTTTTCAACATACAGTGCATTTGAATCTGTAAGTACACAATGGAACACACTGGCCAATTGCATGATAAGGATTCTGTAAATAATACGTGTTATCAGGGCTGTATTCTATTATATTAAGATAAAATAATAAATTACATATTACAAATAATAGACATATTAATTAAACAAGAATATAAAAAAGTGAAATTATTGTGTCTGGACATGTCCTCCATCTACGTATATACAATCACTGAATGTAGTATTTTTATCTCTCTAATCCTTTAATGAAGAATTCTGCACTTTTGTTCATATTATGTCAAACTTCCTATTTTAAACATATTCAAAGAACTCAATTTTATCCCTTTTAAAGTTTTTTGGAGTGATTGATATGAACATATAATTTGGGGTGAATATATATATATATGCCCTTTGCCTTTTGACTCATCAATGCAGTTTTCAATATTTTCTGCACAAAAGTCGTCATATTCTTTTGATTGTCGTTGTGCTGTGACATTTGCCTACATGTGTCTTTGGTGGTGTTACTTAATTAGGTGTACTTTTTCTCTCACCAGTTGGCATAATATATCACGTGCATGTGAGAATCTTCTCTGGTTACACTCACGTGACTTCCCTTATAATACTAAGTGGAGGAAGGAGAGCTGTTTCTTTGTCTAATGTTGGTTGAAAATGTTGGTTAATCAAGCTTCCCTCATAGCCCTCATGGGACCAGAGGGTCCTTTCAGCCTGGTGCTATCAACTAACGAATTCTGTGAAGGATATCTCCAGAAACACTGTGATGAAGTGTTACCCAAATGAACTTGCTAAACCGTTTGTGCATGTACAATTGGTTATGTCAGTAACTCTCGTTGGGGGTTAAGATTTTTCAGTGCGTGGACAGTCAACTTGCAGCAACTGTCTGGGTATAGGATGTGAGACATTGAAGCCAGGCAGATGTTTAATGAAAGCACTCGACTTCCTGGTTCCATGTGGTGCAGGTGATGAGGAGGTGGACATTGATGATGTGATATCCAGCCAGACGCCCTTGGGAACTTGGGGATCATTCTAGATCACCACTGAGTTTTGACCCCCATGGGTGTATACCCCTGGCTATTTGATTATCGGGGTAGAGGAGGGACATGCACTACTTGTTGCTCCACTGGGGTAGGAACAGAGGAGGTGGATGGGGGACATCTATGGGCCACTGGTTATTGATCGAGGATGCATGGAATTCACCTATGCCTGTCAGTAGCATGGAAGCAAGCACATGCCACAAACTGCCATGTGATTCAGGAATTGGGGAAGCAGGTAGGGCAGGTGCATTCTCGTGACTGACAGTAGAGTAGCATAGGAGAGTGTGTACTGATTAGCAGGCTGGTTTCTAAGAGAATCCAGGGACACAGTTGTGCATTGTTCAGATAGATAGTATCATCTTGATCTCTTGGAGTGGTTGATGGGCTTGAAAGGTGGACTTTGCGGTGCCATCAGTATTTATGCAAATATAGAGAGATTTTATATCAAAGAAATGATTCAAATTGCAAAGGCAGTAAAATTCTAAGTCTATGATTATGATATTAGACCACACTCTCATAGCTGTAGAGAATAAGGAACCCAAGATGGACAGGTCAGACAACAAGACAGAGATGTAAATCAATCCAGGGTAGTCAGGTAACATAGCAGGCTGAAAATGACTCCCAGGATCAGCATGTGTGATCGTCTGGGTACTTTAGAGAAACAAATACACAGAAACTCATGTACAAGAGAGAGTTTTATATAAAGGTTAAGTGCACATCAAGAAAACATCCCAACCCAGTGCTGCACAAGCCCATAAGTCCAACATTAACCCATGATTAACCCATATGTCCAACACCAATCCACAAAGTCCTCCTCTATCTCACAAAACAGACGTAATGATGCTGACTGCAGGAGGAAAGCCACGTCAGTGAACGTGTAAGCATCTCAGCGCTGGCAGGGATCTCCACACGGCTGCTCCAGCACCCAGGGCTGCATTGGGGTAGGTCCATGTGGCTTCTCCTCAGGGATGTCTTGCAGGAAGTGAGCCTTATCAGCTGAAGCAGGGACCTGGATAAGGCAACTGCACCCTGGTCTGACCATCAGAAACCAAGAGACCTGAGAACTAGAAAGGCAAGGCTCACTGAACCATTTATCTGTCCGCCCTTCAATTAATCCCACATGTGTTTATCGGCCAGTTTAGCACAATAAACTAACTACCTCAGCATGTAATGGAGGAGGCCACTATTTAAACATTTTAAAGAACATAGATGCAGATCTAATAAAAATCAAGCAAAATTTTCCATAGTGTCCATTTATATTGGAAGCAGGCCACACCCTTCCCAAGGAGATCTCATATAAAGGTATTACTGTGTGACAACCACCAATCACTGAGCATCTTGGACCACCCAAGTTATTACAAGACCTTACCTATCTTAGAAGATAGTAAAAATTAGTGTTACAAAATAATAGACATATTAATTAAACAAGAATATAAAAAAGTGAAATTATTGTTTGTGGACATGTCCTCCATCTACGTATATACATCACTGAATGTAGTATTTTTATCTCTCTAATCCTTTAATGAAGAATTCTGCACTTTTGTTCATATTATGTCAGACTTCCTATTTTGAACATATTCGAAGAACTCAATTTTATCCTCTTTTAAAGTTTTTTTGGAGCGTTTGATATGAACATGCAATTTGGGGTGAATATACACACACATATATATATTACTGCCCTTTGCCTTTTGACTCACCAATGCAGTTTTCAATTTTCTTAAAAGTTCTTTATAATCAGCTCCCCATGGTTACCCCATGTCCTTTGCTATGATTACCCTATGTCCTTTGCTCATGTGGTTTTCTAAAACTATTGCCATCACTTTTCTGAACTTACTTCCTGTCTTAAGTTTGGTCAAGTACAGTTCCTCAGAAGCGTCTGTTTTCATTTCCCCTTGCTGTGTACATAATACTAGTAAATCCAAGATTCATCACTGGTTAATTTTTTTAATATATTATCACTTCATTAGCATTAATTTTGCTAAAATTGGACCTGTCTTGCAACTAACTAATTGCCCAGCAATATTTTGGGCATCCATTTGTCTAAACGCTTTTTTGAGCCAGGATTTGATATTAGCCCTAATTTCAAAATCTCTTTTATTTTTTGGCTATAACATGAAAGTTACTCAATTTTGAAGACATTTTATTTATTTTTTACTTTTAAAAATCATTTTATCTGGGGATCATACAGCTCTTATCACAATCCATCCATCCATCCATTGTGTCAAGCACATTTGTACATATGTTGCCATCATCGCTTTCAAAACATTTTCCTTCTACTTGAGCCCTTGGTATCAGCTCCTCATTTTTCCCCTCCCTCCCTCACCCTTCCTCCCTCATTAACCCTTAATAATTTATAAATTGTTATTATTTTCCATGTCTTACACTGGACCATGTCTCTCTTTTTGAAGATATATTTTAAAATAATTTTGTTGGGGGCTCTTACATTTCTTATCACAAACCATACATTCATCCAATGTGTCAAGCACATTGCTGCCATCATCATTTAAAAAGCACTTTCTTCCCACTTGAGCCCCTGAAACCAGTTCACCATTTCTTCCCTCTCTACCCTGCCTGCACTCCCTCATGAACCCTTGGTAAGTTATAGATTTTTTCCCCCCATATTTTATACCCTCCTCCGACACCCTACACCTACTTTTCCATTATTCATCCCCCTGGGAGGGGATTCTAAGTTGATCCTTGTGATCAATTTCCCCTTCACCACCACCCCCCCATCCCTGATATCTCTACTACATTCCTTGTTGGCACTGAGAGGTTTATCTATGCTGGATTCCCTGTGTTGTGGGCTCTCTCTGTACCAGTATGGATGCTCTAGTCTAATCCGATTTGTAAGGTAGAATTGATGTCAGGATAATGGGGTGAAGGAAGCACCAAAAACTAGAGGAAAGTTGTGTGTTTTATCAGTGCTATACTGCCCCCTGACTGGCTCATCTCTTCCCTGTTACCCCTCTGTGAGGCGATGTACAATTATCTACAAATGGACATTGGGTCTCCAATCCATGCAACCCCCAGCCCCCTCCCTCATTCACCTTGGGTATGGGTGAATGGGGTCTTAGATTCTGGGTCTTAGATTCCTGATACCTGATCCCTTTGACATTGCATGATCACACAGGCTGGTGTGCTTCTTCCATGTAGGCTTTGCTGCTTCCGAGCTAGATGGGGCTTGTTTATCTTCAAGCCATTAAGATCCCAGATGCTATATCATCTGATAGTCGGGCACCATCAGCTTTCTTTACCACATTTTCTTATGCACCCATTTTGTCTTCAGCGATCGTGCTGGGAAAGTGAGCATCACAGAATGCCGGATTGTTAGAACACAATATTCTTGTGTTAAGGGAGTACTTGAGTCAAGGCCCAATTTCCATCTGCAACCTTCATTCTTAATATGTAAATATGAGTACATAGTTCTATTCACCTCTCATTATACATATACTTACATGCCTGTATTTAGACCTTTATAAATATCCTCTGCCTCCTGGTTCTTTCTTCTATTTCCTTTTACTTCCCTCTTGCCCCACCATCATGTTTGGCCTTCATTCAGGTTTAGTAATTCCTCGCTGCTACATTGCCCTTGATTGAGCCCCACCAGGCATCCTATGACTTTCCTTCCATTGATTTTAGTCCACTTGCTGTTCCCTGTCCCTGGGTTGCCCCTCTCTCCCTTTCCTTTCTCCCACTTCTCCTTCTTCCATATTCCCCCGGAACCATTGGTCTCGTTCTTTTCATCTCTGAATTGTTTATGCCACCTATCTTATCTAGATAGACAGGAAGATACATTAGTAAGTTCAAAAACCAGGCAAAGCCAAATAAAACAATAAAACCAACAAAACAATAACAGCTGCAGAAATCAAGAACAAAATAGCAATAACAAAAAGAAACCCACTGACAAAAGTGGAAAAACCTATAAATAGTTGAAGGTCTGTTTGTTGGCCTTTATAAGTGTTTTCAGTGAGTCTGATGGGGTGCCACACTCGTCTCCCAAGTCTATTTTTGGTATTCCCGAGGGTTTCATCACTCTGCTCACCCTGCTGCTCTGCTGCATTCCCTCAGTGTGTCGCCCCAGTGTGATGGGGACAGACAGTGTACTATCCCCACCCTGTGTTTCCAGTGTTGTGCCCCACAGTGCCTTGGTGAGGGATACCATGTCCAGTGGGTGGGGCCAGCCCTACAGTCCTCCCTATGCAGTCTGCTCTGAGCAGGAACATCATCCTTGGGGCTCCATGGGCGAGAATTTCCTCTCCTCCCTCTCCATCCATTTGCGTTTCTCCCAAGTGCATCCGCTTCCCATCTAATATTTTTTGTGCCCTTATCTAAAATGAGTTGCCTGAATGCTGATGTTTTTATTTCTGGGTCTTCAGTTCTTTTCCATTAGTCTGAATATCTGTCGTTATACCAGTACTACACTGTTTTGACACTGTGGCCATATTATACTTGCTAAAGTCAGGTAGAGAAAGTCCTCTCACTTTGTCTTTCTTCTTGAGGAGTTCTCTGCTAATTCTGGGTTTCTGCCCTCTCCTTATGAAGTTGGTAATCAGATATTTCCAATTCTTTGAAGAAGGATGATGGCATTCATATCGGGATAGCATTAAACTTATATAGTGCCTTGGGAAGAACTAACATATTTACTATATTGAGTCCTCAAATCCATGAGCATGGGATATTTGTCCATTTATTGAGGTCACTCTTGGTTTCTTGTAATAGTGTTCT
>NW_022111301.1:1131062-1134833 GCF_000313985.2 Echinops telfairi | reverse complement strand
CTGTCTTTTACAGAGAATGGTATATTAAAGTCACCTACTATAATTGTTGAGCCAGTGATTTATTTTTTAATTTTTTGTAGTGTTTGATTTACGAATTTCATGGGTCTCTCATTGGGTCTCTCATATATTCATTATGCTCACTGGTTCTTGGTATACTATTCCCTTGAGTATTATATAGCGCCCCTCCTTGCCTCTTGTTATTTCTTGTACATTGAAATCAATTTTGTCAGGGATTAAGATTGCTATCCCTGCTTTTTTGCATTGCCATTTGCTTGGTATATTTTTCTCCAGCCTTTAATTCTCAACCTGTTTTTGTCTGCAAACTTGAGATGTGTCCACTATAGGCAGTAGAACAATGAGTTATGTTTTCTGAATCAATCTGTTAACCTCTGACTTTTAATGCCTGAGTTAAGTCAATTTATATTCAGTGTTATGACATCTATCTGTGGCTTCTGTGATGTCATCTTGTACCTTTTGTGTTGGGTGTTTTCCTACCCATCTATCTTATGAGTTTGTGTTTTGTGTGGGTATGTGTGTTTCATTCTTGTCTTTTTTCCACTATTGAGCTAATGCTATCTTGGGGGCTGTATTTTCTTTGTTACCCTCTGAGTGTAGTTGTTCTATGTGATGGTCTCTTATTTGCGCTCAGTGAGTGTTGATCTGCACGTACTGGGTTGGCAAGGATCTTTTGTCGGGCTGGGTATATTTTTATGTATTTTTTGAGTTTTTCCTTGTCTCAGAAGACTCTTCACCATCTATCTTAATAGGTAATTTGGTCGGGAATAGTATTCTTAAGTTTGCATTATTTTCCTTCAATTTTTGGAACATGTTACTCTATTCCTTCTTCTTCATTTTGTCTGCTGACAGGTCTGAACATATTCTTCTTTGGGTACCTTTATAAGTAACTATTTGTTTTTCTTTAGCTGGTCTTATGATTTTCTCCTTTTCCTCATAATTGGATAATTTAACTTTTATATGTCTTGGTGACTTCTTGGGATTTAGTCTGGCTGGTGTTTTTTCATTCTCCTGAATGGTTGCCTGATTTTCATTTATTAAGCTGGGGAAGTTTTCCTCTAAGAATTCCTTCACTATTTTCTTTGTTATGTCTTGTTCCAGTAGTCCAATTATTGTAATATTGTTCCTCTTCATGGCATCAGACTTGGCCTTCAGGTTTTCTTCAGCTTCTCTGATGTCCTTATTTAACTACTTTGCCCGTTGGTTGAGGTCTGTTTGGTTATCCTCTAGGTCACTGCTGTGATTCTCTGCCTCCACAAGTCTGTTGGCAAAGTCTATCAATTTGCTACTGGATTTTGTTATTTCATCCCTTAAGTCTTGTATTTCCCTTTGGTGCATTGTCTTTATCTCCTTTATCATTTCATCCTTTTTCTATATTGCTTCCCTCATATCCTGTATGAATCCAAGTAGCATTCTGAAAAATTCCTTCTGTGGCAGGTCAATGTCTGCTTCTTCTATGCATGCTGTTAGGCTCATGACTTCTTCTGGTATTGTCCTTTGGTTCTCCTGCTTTTTCATTGAGGCTGTTGTGGCTGGTTGCTGCTTATGTGTTGTTTTAGAGAAGTATGGTGCCATATTCCAGAGTTGAAGAGCACTGGGCTCTTTCTTGGGGGATTCGTATGAGTGCTTCTATGAACTACCTGCAGGTAACTGCACTGGGGGTCGGGCTACCATTTTATCTTTCTGTGATTTTACTCTTACCCTAGCCGACCATTTTTCTGTTATTTGGAATGTGAGTTGGATATTCTGCTCATGGGATGCTGGTCGGATGGTTGTGGCTCCAAGAGGATGTTGTTTCACTGGCTGATCTCTCAGTAAGCTCCAGTGGTGTTTCTCACAATGCTTGCAGCACCTCAGGTGGCATGGTGATTTTTTGCTCTGCAAGTGGAGTGCCGTGGAGGGCATGTAGGTGTACCCTCCTTATTGTAAAGCACCGTAAATGGCAGGCAGAATTACCGTAGTAGCAAAGATCATCATGGAGGTTGGACAGATTTCCCACAGCAGCATGGAGCACAACAGACAGTGGGCAAGAGTTCTCCAAATCACTTATTGGACCTTGGGGTTTAGGCTGTAGTTCTCCCAGCCTTTCGAATAGGAAATCCCCCAGCTGCTTGGGGTATGGTTGAGGATGGGCATGATTCCCCCAGGTGCATGTAAAACCAATAAGGGTGGCTGGGAGCTCCCCCAACTGGGCCAGAAGAGTTGCCCTAGGTGGAGAGGAGTGCCTGGAGGCCAGTAGTGGCTTGTAAAAGGAAAGAAATGGAGAAAATGAGAAAAAAGAGAGAAAGGAGAAAAACACAAGAACAAAAATAAAAAAAACAAACTAACACCCACACAAAATGCAAAGACAAAACAAAAGTAAATACAGTCCCAAAAAGGAACATTGAATCTGCTGAGAGAGTGGTGGGAAAGAGAGAAGAGATAGAAGTAGAGGGAAAAAGAAAAAAATGAAATAAGAAGAAAAGAAAGAAATAAAGAGAAGAAAAAAATAGATAAAGAGAAAGCTGAGCCGTGTGCTGTGCTGTGTATAGCACTGCTTTGTGACATGTTAGCACTGTCACAGAGGGTAGGCTGTAACTCTCCCCACCGGGTAGGCAGTGTTGCCCTAGGCAGGGGGTAGGGAGTTGGAAACCAACAGTGGCAGGTGGAAGGGAAGAGAGGGAGAGGATAGAAACAAAAATGAAGAAAAAAGCAAGAAGAGAAAAAAGGACAGAGAAGAAAAAAAGATGAAGAAGGGTTAAAAAACACAACTGTGCTCGCTAGGATTCACTGTGGTGGGAAAGAGAGAAGAAAGAGAGAGGAAAAAATAAAGAGTAAAGAGATAGCTTATCCCTGATTGCCTGAACGTGGGGCTGGAGGGATTTAAACCTTGCCCCATTATGGCAGGTTGGTGTCCCCTTTTAGTGCAGGGACCCAGTGTGTTGGGTGCAATTGCCCTGGTAGTCAATATCACCATAGAGGCCAGACTGACGTTTCCTCAGCAGCACATAGCTCTGTAGATGGCTGTCACAGCTGCCTCGTGTGGTGAGCAGCGCTACCACAGAGGGCAGGCTGGAGTTCCCCCTGCTGTTTGTGTTCCCCCTAGGTGGATGGTAGTGGTCCAGAAGCCAGCAGTAAGCTATTAAAGAGAGGAAGAAAAGAGGAAAAAGAGAGAAAAAAGAAAAGTAGGGGGGAAAAAAGCCAACAAAATAAAGCTGGGCCTGTTGAGACAAACTGTGGTGGAAAAGATAGAAGGGAGAGAGAAGAAAGAGAGTAGTAAGTAAGGAGATAAAGGAGGTTTGATCACCTGACCTTGGAGCTGGAGGAGTTCTAACCCTGCATCAAGGTAGCAGGGTGGTGTGCCTGCTTGGTGTAGGGTCCCACAGATGCTGGGCGGAATTACTCTGGAAGCAAGATCACAGCAGAGGCCAGGCAGCGGTTCCCACAATGGTGTTCAGCACCAGAGTTCACTGGTATAGCTGCCTTGTGCTTTATGCAGCACTGCAGCAGAGGGGAGTTGTTCCCTCAGCCCTGTGCAGGTCACCAGGACAGGCAGGACCTCCCCAGCTGTGTGTAGGATTACGGAGAGTGGACAGTAGCTTGGCTTGTTGTCCTAGCTTGTGCCAGGAGATCTGATGCCCTAATAGCTCATAGGTGCTCCCCCCCCCCACTTTCTGGAATTGAATTGTTTTTCTGAAACTGAGGCTTGCTCCAAGGGGGTCTTTGTTATGTTGATAGCCTCTGGGATCTGTAGCTAACTTCTGGCCTTCCTTAGCA
>NW_022111301.1:1119853-1130311 GCF_000313985.2 Echinops telfairi | reverse complement strand
TTCTGGAGCCGTCTTTGAAGACATTTTAATGACAGTAAGTCAAGTGCATTACTGTGAGAACTTGCTGGTATTTATGCACTGTTTAAATATATTATGCTTGGAATAAATCTTTGCATGTAAAAATAGAATCCTAGTGGTCGTCATTTTTTTACTTAATCTCATATATTTCTATCACAATATAAAAAGAAAGTTATTTAGCAAGTACTTGTTCTGTTCTTCCTTTAATAATGTAATGAGCACATTGGGATTTGTGTTTGTCTTTGGTGAAGCTGAATATAAGGCTGAAATTTGTAGAAAAAGAATTGTATCTAGACACAATAATTGAAAATAAATAGCATATATACCCATTAAAGTTAAGGTTTTTGGAACTCATGACTCACCATGACCCATACCCACCCTTAAAAACATACTTACATAGTGACTCATGTACACACATATAAAGTAATATAATTCAATAATGCCAGGTAAAAGTAAAAATAAATTCAGCCACAATCTATAAAATAATGACCTCATCTATTGCTATCAAACTTGACCCATTTCAGTCAACTTTTAAAATACTTCAGTGTACTTTTTGAAAGAAAGGTGATTAATTGAATGAAGTTATTTCTTGTTAATTCTCTACACCAGTGATTTCCAAAGTGTGGTCGTTGGACCAGCAAAAAAAAATCCTATGTCACTTAGCAAACTTATTAAATGGGAAATTCTAGGACATGATTTAGCAATTTGTATTTTAATAAGTTCCCCCAATTGATTGTCAAGAATAGACGTTTTTATGGTCACTGCTATACACGAAACCTCACAATAGCTTACTTAGAACTGAAGTGAAAATCTTTGCAATGGCCTCAGATCTATATAGTCTTTTCTCACTTCCTAAACATGTTCCCCTGCTATCACTGACATGCCCTCTGGGCTGTTCACTGAGTAAAACAGATTCAATTGAATTTCATTTTTTGGATCTTTGGTTTCCTTCCTACAGTAATCTTAATATTTAAATAACCTCCTTTATGTATTCTCTCAAATTTTACTCTCAAAGATTCTCTCATGACCTGTTCTTCAAAGTTCACATAGAGTTCCACTGAATATATTTGCTCTTATTCTTTCCTAAAGCTTATGTTTAGTATCTGTCACTATATATTTTACTATATTCTCACTTTAATTTTATTGGTAAATAAATAAGCATATACCCTATGTTCCTAACTCTATTTACTTCCTTTCTTAGATTATGAGAACTGAGATTCTTGAAAGCAATTTATTTAATTTGAAATATATATTTGGTTGTTTTATTTTATGAATTCAATTCTGAGTTCTAAGAACATCTAACCATGCATTACCAAACCAAAACCAGTCACTGTCATTGAGTGGAAGGGACTATAAATCTTTACAGACATAGAACACATCATCTTTTTCCCCAAGAACAATTGTTGTTTTCAACTGTTGACCTTGTGATTACCAGTACAGTTCAGAGACACTACATCACCATGACACTTTAACCATGCATAACACTCCCCAACATTTTACTCAGAATGGCTGAATGGAAGTGTACACATGTTAGTATAAGAAAAATTAGTTTATGGTTTATAGCAAATGAAATTTTTATTAATTTCATTAATATACCCTGTTTTACAAGCTATGTGTATTTTAGTTCTGAGACTATATTTAGTTTATCTATATTGTACATGTCACAAATTAATGCAATCACAAATATATATTTCTTCCTTATAATATAAAAATCTTTGAATTTCAATATTATTGTTAGGTACCACTGAATTGGTTCTGACCTCAGGTACAGCAAAATGATATACTACTGGTCCTGTGTAACCCTTAAAATTGGTGTCATGTCTTAGCCAATGTTTTCAGCTATTGTGATCATCTATCTTCTTGAGGTTTTTCCTTTACTTTGCCAATCATCAAGTTTAATGGCAAGTTTAATGCCAATCATTTCACTTAATAACATAGCAAAAATATATGCAACAAATTTTGTTATCCTTGTTTCCAGGAACATTCTGTCTATACTTCTTCCAGAAAATTTTTTTTTTACTTCTTCTAGCAACCCATAGTACTTGCAGTATTCTTCCCCAACATCACAATTCAAATACATCAATGCTTCTGGAGTTGTTTTCATTGTGTAACTTGCATATGTTTCTGAGACAATTGACAATAGGTACCTATTCTGGTTGTGAATATTTGGGTTCTCTTTTAATTAAATTGCAACCCATCCCGAAGGCTGCAATCCTTGATTTTCATCAGCGAGTGCTTCAAGTCCTCTTTTTGTTATGTAATTTTGTGTCATCTGTATGTTTCAGGTTATTAATTAACCTTCCAAACTCGCTGCTGTTGCTGCTTCATATAGTCTATCTTCTCTGATAGTTGGTCATCACACAGTTCAAATAGAAAGGGAATTCTTAGAAGAAAATGTCTCCAAAATCACAAAAGAGAGGAGGATAACAAATCAGGAAGCAGAGAGAATACCACATAGATTAAGTTCCCATAAAAGCACATCAAGAAATATGATAGTCAAATTACCCAACTTCAAGAAAAAGAGAGACTCATGAAGAAGCTAGAGAGACAAAAACCCAACAGTCAAATAAAAAGATAAAAAAAATAAGATTAAGCTCAGACCTCTCACCAAGATCATGCAGGAAAAAAGAAATGGGAACAACATATTCCAAAATAAGAAAGACAACAGCGACAATTCAAGAATCCTTTCTCCAGCAAAGCCTTCCACCACATATGAAGGAGAAATAAAGGTTTTCTTAAATACGGAATCTTTAGAGAACCCATAAAAACAAAACCAGCATTATGAAAAATACATCTTCATGTGCAGACAACCAACAATCTTAGAATTCAAACATGAAACCAACACAACGTGTAACACCATCCTGAAACCAGTACACAAACCACTGAGAACAGTACACAAACATTACACATCATATGAAGAAACAAAGACAACAGCAGATTCCTCACATGCACACACCACCCTATAAAAGCGGAAGCAAGGAAAATATCCTGCACACATAATATGAGATGACAGTTACTAATCTACATTTAGATTTAATTACACTGAACTAACTGTCAATTGAGTAAATGCACCACTCAAATGACAAGGAATAACAGACTGGATTATGTAACAAGAACCATCAATTGCTTCCTTCAAGAGATGCGTCTTGAATACACAGACAAAAATAGACAGTCACAGGTTGAGGAAAGTTTCATCATGAAAATGGTAATTTTTTTAAAAGCTGGGGTAGCAATATTAATATCTGAAAAAAAAACAGACCTCAAGGTACACAACATAATGAGAGGCAACAATGGATATTACATATCACTCAAGTGATCAACAGACCAAGAACACATAATCATAATAAACATATATGCAACCAATGAAGGACCCTCAAAATTCATCAACAAAATTCTCAAAGAGATGAAAAGAGAAATCAATGGAAAAATCAACAAAGCAAAAATTAGGTTCTTTGAAAGGATCAATAAATCAACAAACCCTAGCAAACTCAACAACAGAAAAGAAGGAACAGATATTAATATCTAGAATTAGGAATGGAATAGAGGAAGTAACAATAGACCCTAATGAAATAAAGATTAATAACACTGTGCTATAAAAGACTGTATTTCAAGAAATTCATTAATTTGGAGAACATGGACCAATACCTGGAATATCATTCCTCCAAAATTAACACAAATAGACACTAAGAATTTGAACAGATCCATAGCAAAAGAAGAAATAGATACGGTCTCAACTAAAAAAAGCCCTGGTCAAGATAGCTACACAGGAGAATGCTACCCCATATTCAGAGAAGAGCTGAAACCAATTCAACACAAATTCTTCCAGAACCCAGAAAGGGACAGAAAACTCCCAAATTCATTGCACGAAGCCAGCATAACCCTGATGCAAAATCCAGGCAAAGACCCTGCAAGGATTGACAACTACAGACCAATAGTTCTAATGAACATAGATGCAACAATTCTCAACATAATCTTAGCCAATAGAATCCAACAACATATGAAAAAAATAACAATCATACATCATGACCAAGTTGGATCCATACCAGGGATGCAGGAATGGTTTAACATTAGAAAAACTATTAATGCAATGCACCACATCAACAAGAAAAGTTAAAAGAATCATGATCATATAAATTGATGCAGGAAAGATAATTGATTATATCCAACACCCATGCCTAATAAAACAACTCAAGAAGATGGGATTAGAAGGGAAAATCCTCAATACGATAGGAGCCATATTAGAAAAAAACCAATAGCCAGTATTATTATAGTCAATGTAGAAAAATGGAGAACATTTATTTCCACTGAATAAAGGAACCTGACAATGATGCCCCTCCTTATTCAACATTGAGCTGGAAGCTCTAGCCAGCACATAACACAACGGCAAGAAACTAAGGGAGTGCAATTGGGTAAAGAAAAAGAGAAACTCACTATTTTCAGATGATATGATTTTATATGTTTAGAATCCCAATATTTCCAGAAAAGGATTGATGAAAACAACAGTTTAGTAGAGTCGCAGGATATAAGATTAACAAACAGAAATCAATTGGATTCTTATATACTAGTATTAGAAAACTGGAAAAGACATCAAGGGAACAATATCATTCACAACAGCTACACAAACACTGAAGTACCTAGGAATAAACCTGACAACAACAACAACAACAACAAAACAAGAAAAAAACCCGCGAGAAGAAAACTACAAAACAATTCTGCAAGAAACCAAAAAGGGTTTTAAACAAATGGAAGCCCATGTTCCTCTATGGAACACTACCTAAAGCAATCTACAAATTCAGTGTAATCCTATCCAAATTGTGGTAGCGTTCTTTTAAGAGATGGAAAAACGAATGACTAAGTTCATATGGATGGGGAAGAGCCCAGTATAGGCAAAGGACTTCTCAAAGAGAAAAATGTCGGCAGTCTTGCTGGACCTGACTTCAAAACCACAGTTGTCGAACAGCCTGGTACACGTATAATGGTAGATACACAGACCAATGGAAAGCACAAAAGTCTCAGAAGTAATATATATTTGTATACAGGCAAGTGAATTTAGACAAAGGCCCCTGTGTTAGTCTGGGTAGACTAGAGAAACAAATCCACAGAAACTCATATGTGTAGAAGAAAGCGTCTTATATGAAGGTTAAGTGTACATTAATAAAGCATCTCAATCCATTTCTGTTCAAGCCGATAAGTCCAACATTAACCCTTATGTCCGACACCGATCTACAAAGCCCTCCTCTAATTCACAAATCACACTCAATGACACCAAATGCAGGACCATCACAAACCAGTGGGTCAAAAGTCTTTGGATCCAGTAGAGGTGTAAGCATCTCAGTGCTGGCAGGGGTCTCCATGCAGCTTCTCCAGCACCCACGGCTGCATCATGGTAGGTCCATGTGGCTTCTTCTCTGGCATGTTTCTCAGGAAGTGAGCCTTTCCAGCTGAAGCAGAGATCTAGTCAAGGTGGCTGCACCCTGGTCCCACCATCAGGTAGCAAGAGATCAGTGAGACAGAAAGGCAAGGCTCACCGAGGCATTTATCTCTCTGCCCTTCGATTAATCCCACATGTGCTTATCGGCCAGTTTGGCACAATAAACTTTAACTATTTCAGCCCCCAAAGCATTAAAATGGAAGCAGATGCTCTATTCAATAAATGGTGTTGGAAACGCTAGATATTCAGCTGCAGATGGAAGCAATAGGACCCATATCTCAGTCCATGCACAAAAACACACTCAAGGTGGCGCAAAGACCTAGATATGGAACCCAAAGCTATGAGGATCATCAATGAGAAAATTGGGACAAATCTAAGTGCCCCAGTGCAGGGAATACAGGGGTTATCAACAGATAATAAAGGAAACACTGTGGAGAGGGAAAAATGGATGAGTGAGACCTATTACAAATAAAAACACCAGTGTACATTGAAAGACTTCATTAAAAGAGTAAAAAGAGAGCCTACAGACTGGGAAAATATATTTAGTAATGACATAAAAAAGGATTAATTACTAAAATCTGCAGCGTTTTACAATCCTGCAACAAGAAAATAACTAATAACCCTCTGAAAAGGAAGGCAAAGGACCTGAACAGATAATTCACAAAGAATAACCCTTAAATGGCTAATAAACATTTGAGAAAACGCTGCTGTTCATTAGCCATCCGGGAAATGCAAGTCAAACCAAACATGAGATGCCATCTAACTATAGCCCAACTTAAAACACACACGCACACACACACACACACAAACAGGAAACAACAAAGGATGTAGAGGATGTGAGGAGACTGGAACTCTTATTCACGACTGGTGGACGTGTAAATAAGTGTAGCCACTCTGGAAGGTGGTACAGTGATACCTAAAACAGATGACAATTGAAATGCCACATGATCCAGCAATACTATTACTGAGCATACACCCAAAAGAAATAAGAAATGGATCATAAGTGGACATTTGCTCCCCCATGTTCATTGCAACACAGTTCACAATAGCATGAAGATACAGGCATACACAACACATGCAATGAGACCAAATGTAAGAAGATCACAGGCCAGTGGGTAGAAAGTCTTGTGGATCCAGTGGCGGTGGTGTTGGTCTCCATATTGCTCCCCCAGCTCCAGGACTCTGGTTCCATCAGATAAAAATTGGATTGGATATAAATACTCTGGTATGTACACACAGTGGTATAAAACGCATCCCTAAAAACCAGCAATGAAACCATGAAACACCTCAAGACGTAGAGGGAGCTGGAAAACTGTATGTTGAATGAAGTTAGTCAATCATAAAAGGACAAATACTTTATGAACCTTCTGCTCTAGGAACAAGCAACAAATCTGGCACAAGTCCAGGCTTGACGGGAATAATACGATAAGAGGGAAGACTGACCTCCAGTTGTGAGGAAGAATTCCTAAAATTGCTTTGGGGGACATGAAAGAGGGAGTGTCTTTGGTTGTAGGCATGGAATGGGCCGCATGGACATGGGCTTCTGGGTGCATCCTGGGGACCCAGGCTGGGTGTCACGGAGCACTGGGACACTGTGTCCTGGATCTTCTAGGTGCACAGCATGCAGCCTCTGGAGCCCATGTGGAAACTCCGCTGGGTGAACTGCACTCTGCTTCACACGCTCTTGTAACTTGAGGACTTCAGTAAAAAAATACACAGTGCCTAAGGAAGCAGAAGATTGCTACCAAGATTGGTGGCCTGTTGCTCGGTGGTGGACAAACAAAATCTCTCCACACCGATGTCCTATATGCTGTGCTAACATATGTATTATTCTGGCAAACCTCTGACAGACATTTTGCATTTTTTGGTTTTTGTTTATTCATATTAGGGGGCATGTCAGTGTTATGACATTGGGGGTCATTGTGTTAGTCCAGGTTGATTAGAAAAATTCATACACACGCATCTATATATAAGAAAGATATTTATACAAAAGAGCAATTGTATGTTGAGTAACCATCTGCGCCCAGGCCAGATCAATTCTATAAGTCCAATATTAGCCCATATGTCCAATAACTGTATAAATTCCTGTTCAGACATACACAACACATGCAATGACACCAAATGTAAGAAGATCACAGGCCAGTGGGTAGAAAGTCTTGTGGATCCAGTGGCGGTGGTGTTGGTCTCCACATTGCTCCCCCAGCTCCAGGACTCTGGTTCCATCAGCAAAGCTCCATGTGGCTTTTCGACAGGAATGCCTCCTAAGGAGAGTGTGTGTCCCACCTCCAGGGAGGAAATACAGGATTTCCCAGAATTCTCAGGAGAAGGCCAGGACCACACAGAGGCCCCATTAGCTATGATCTGATTGACAGGCTAGACTGCACCCCTTCACTCAAGTTGATAGTAGATCATGGAACTGCCACAGTCACTCTCTTAAAATTGTTATATGTTTTTCTGTTTGTTTTTTGATAAATAAAACCCAGAATTGGTGAACCTATAGCAACATCAAGTAGAATAAAAGTTTTAGTGTGGGTGATGGGTGGAGGGGTTAATCAGGGGTTGATAAAAGGGATATGATGTCAAGGAGTCCAGGAAGAATAAGTATGTTTGGATATTGATTGTAGAAGCATTTGTACAATTATGTTTAATATGTGTTAACTATGGCTTGATATGACATATGTATTAATAAATTAAAAGAAAAACAGAAATGCAAAACAGAGATTCAGGAATGGGTTTGGGGCTCCTACTAAATCCTAGCTCCAACTTCCAAACAATTGGTTCTTACATCACGATCCTGTTAGGTACTCACCCTCAGTAAGGGAACACAGGAAATATGGGTGCTATAGAAAAATGTAGTGAAGAAATTGGATGATGCCTGGTTATCGGATGAAGTGTAGTGTCTGTGGTTTTAAAGGCTTATCTCCACACAGGCAGCCATCTAAGCGAGATGTCAACTAAGTCCACATGGAATAAGTACCCCATTATCAGTCACTGAAAGATTGTAAATTGTGAGATAATGCAGAGACTGGGTCTTATCTTACGTTACATACCAGGCAAAAGGGACAGCCCAAGTTAGGGCACGGGGGTCACTGTAATATAGACAGTCCTGAGTCTGGGCTTTATTAGTGGAAGGTTTAAATACTTTTCCTGACGTGTATAGCCTGCATCTTGTGCCAGGATTACACAAAAGGACAATTCACAATTTGAAGGTTTACAAGAAAGCATTAACACATCAGCCAAGTTATTCATAGGTGCGAGGAGAGGATGAAGCTGGGGCCATGAAGTAACTGATACCTTTGCAGACTGTTGCCTTCTGTAGCATTTGTCAGGGAACAGGAGCCACATGTCCATTTATCTCAGGCAGAGAGAGACCAACCATTGCTTCATCAACTCCCAGGGCTGTGCCATCAGCTTTCTCCTATGGACCATCCACCATGGAAGCTGGTGGTCCTATCCTGTTTCCCTAAGCAGTAAACAGCTCCTCCTCTCCCACACAACACTCCCCGCCCCTGCCCCAGTAAATTATGTAATCTGAAATAGAAGGAGGTCTGGTTTGCAGAAAGCTAAGAATGACAGTGGGAATGGAAGCTTTTGTTGAGGGAACTACATAAGAAACAGGCCTCGAGTGAACTCCCTTTATCCACAATTGAGGGATGGGAGGGGTGGGAGTTACATAATCTGGTGTCAATTTGGGACTTGAGAGAATTAAGAGTGAAGGGGTGGAGTTTAGTCTGTCAATCAGGTCATAGCCAATGTGGCCTCTTTGTGGGTATGGCCTTCTCCTGAGAATTCTGGGAACTCCTGTATTTCCTCCTTGGAGGCAGGAGACACACCCTCTCTCAACTCACTCCCTAAGAGATGCTCTTCTGACAGGACACATGGCACTACACTCATAGAGTCCATGCCCTGGGAACTGGAAGGAGCCACATGGAGACCCATGCCAGTGCTGAGATGCTTCTACTGCCACTGGATCCACAAGACTTTGCATCCACTGGCCTGTGATCTTCCTGCATTCGGCATCATTGCATGTGTTTGTGAGTCTGAAAAGGACTTTATGGATTGGTATCAGACATGTGGACTAATATCAGATTTATGGACTCGATCGGGACAGGGCTAGGATGTTTTCTCCATATTCAACTCTTGTATATAAAGCCCTTTCATATATACCTGTGAGTCTCCCTGGATTTGTTTCTCTAGTCTACCCACACTAACACAGGAGAAAAGGGGTTACTATACAGAGGGCATGGGAGAGATAAGTATAGAAGATTAAAGGCATGAATCTGACTTGAACAGTTAAAACTTTGTCAGTTTTTCTCCACTCTGATGCATGCTGGACTTGACTTAGTTTCCAACAATTTTCTGTACTTTGGTTTTGTTTTGATCTGTGCATATTAGATTGTATTTCAGACGTATTAGGCCATTGAAGGTCACCCTCTTGGAATTGTGTCGTATATTTTTCTCTTCTTCGGTATACAAAACTCAGGATTAATGAATCTATAGGGACAGCAAGTAGAATAATTGTTTTAGGGAGCGGGAGGTACAGTGGGGAGGGGGTTGTTAAAAAGGAGAGTATGCAAAGTGCCAAAGAGTCTAGGAAGAAAAGAATGTTCAGAAACTGATTGCGGTAGAAATTGTACAATTCTGCTTGATTGAAATATACCTATTAACTCTAAATTAATAATACATAAATAAATGAGGAACATAATTACATTAATTCCACAAAGAAGGGGATATAGAATTAATTTAAGAATAAATAATTGTTTCCATTTTTATATATTCTAATTTTTTGAAGATACACAAGCGGCCATCTACCTCAGAAGCAGCAAAGCCCACATGGAAGAAGCACACCAGCCTGTGTGACCAGGAGGTGTTGAGATCGGGTATCAGGCATCAAAGAACAAAATATCATATCATTGTAAATGAAGGTGAGTGCAGAGTGGAGACCCAAAGCCCATCTGTAGGCAACTGGACACCCCCTTACAGAAGGGCCCCACACCACCACCACCACC
>NW_022111301.1:1114343-1119292 GCF_000313985.2 Echinops telfairi | reverse complement strand
GGCCTCTGCAATCCAAGGATTGCAAATATTAAAATCTAATTTATCAGGCAGGAATGATGTCAGAATTTAAATTCTGGAAACACAGTTTTCAGAGGTTATAGATAAAAGTGGGATCCCAGCATCCATTTTGAGGGCCTCCATATGGATTAAGACGCTAGTGAATCCATTGTAAACACTGTGAATGAACTTGTAATCAGACAGGACAGAGAGCACTGGAAAGTCGGTTATGGCAGATCAGGTTAGGTTAAAATGTAGTACGTTGTATTTTACCTTCCTTTCGATCCACTTTTCAGTTTTTTCAGTTTTTCGTATTTTCTTTTTGATTGAAGTTTTCTATCTTTTGTCTAGTCATTTGTATTTTTTGTTTGCATTCTGTTTGTGTCTTGTATGATATTCTGTATATGAAATCCAGGATGTAAATCTATAGAGACAGTAACTGGATTAAAAATGACCTAGGAGCATGGAAGGAGGGGATAATGAGACACAAGGAACTAGCAACAATGAGTATGTTGTGAAATTTCCTTTGGTGATGATTGCACAAATCTTTTTGGTATAATTGAATTATTAAATTGGGTGTTATATATTGTATAGGCCAATAAAATTATTTTATAAAAAGACATATCACTCTTATTAAACAATGCAAGCCAAATTCTATGTCAACTCAGCCTCTTTTTCTCTATTATAAATTATCTTCTTCATACTCACAGGCCAGGGATATGTTAGATAAATTTTTAAGAAGCAGGTAAAAAGTTCAAAATACCTAGTGGTTTCAAGCTCTTTACGTCTCCTGAAACTTTCCTTCCAAATATGTTGTGTCCTTTAGTATATTAGTCATGGTCAACATAGTTTGAGAGTTTCTTCAACGCTGAAATAGTGCTGAGTAAATAATCTACAATATACAATCATGCCAAGATTCCTTCTTAAAGGTTTACTTTATTTCAGAGACTTTACCTCATTATCAATTTGTCTGCAGCTGTTTAATTTCCATCCTTCATATTATTTTCTTTAACTTTTCAATTGAAGAAAAACATCTGATATGAATAAATAATCCATGGGTAATTTGTTCTTTGTCTCTGGGATACGATCATGTAGCTGAATCTTTTCTATTTAGAAGTTCTTTGTGGTGTAGGGCAGGAATTCACTGCAAAAGATTCTAAGATTACTATCTGTTCTCCCACAATTCACTTCCATTGCTAAACTTAACTTGATTTTTACCAAAAATAATTAGTTCTTGCAGGTTTTACAATGAAATAATTTGTTCTTGAGTTATTTTATGGCTTCTGACAACACACACACATTTGTGTTTATATCACTTAGTGGTCTCTGGTTTTTGTCCTCTACACTTTATTGTAGGACAACTTGTATTGAAACATATTCATGATGACCAGAGTGGAAACCAGCACACTCCATCATTCTGACAATAGTCAACTGAGTTCTCTAAAATTCTTATCTTAGAAGGGAAAACGTCGGAAGGCAAAGACACATTTAAACTATATCCTTGATTTCTGCATAATAATTGCAAATTTCCTGACTAAGATAAATGTATACACAGTGATTACTAAAATGGCATGGAGGAGAGGTCATCTCGGACTTCCTCTGGCTTCCCTATTGTGATGAGGCAGGTGGCAAACATGCTTCCCGTTACATGACATTTTTCTTTACTTGTTCTGACACCAGCTTTTCTTCTCAGTGCACTCCACTTCTTTGCTGGCTGGGTAATTTGGACTTTGATGGAGATGTGTGTGTGTATGTGTTGTTGTTGTTGTTGTTTTTTTCTTTCAGCAAAATACACTCACAAGGAAATAAAAGGTATAATTTGGCTCATGTGCTCTACTAAAATCAAACTTAATCACAGCATAACCCTGTCCATTAACATAGCAGAAAACTCCCTCCAAAAAAATTGTAATATAACAAATAAGGAATTATGGCTATAAGGGCCATATTAATAGCCTTTGTCTCAATGCTTTATACATACTACACTTAGATTTGGATAAAAATCATTTCACAGACAATTTTAATACTGTTCAAAACCATGATTGCAAATAAATGAAACAAACTAAAGTGTCAGTAATTGAATACAAGGGCAAGTAACAAATATTGTTATATCCTGGCCCACCAAACCTTGAGGACGATATCCCTGCTCAGAGCAGCCAATGCACAGAGACACCATATGGCCGGCCCCACTATGAGACATGACATCCCTCACTGACCCATAGCCCTACAGGGGACAACGCTGGAGACATTGTTGGAATTGCACCAAATTGACCCCACCACACTGAAGCAAAACAGTAAGACTGTGCAACAGAACAGCAAGGGGAGCAGAGAAAGGAAGTCTCGAGGGAGTACCAAAAATAGACTTTGGGGCCAGGGCATGGCACCCCATCAGACTCGACTAGAAAACATTCCTAAAGGTCAACAAACAGACCTTGAACTATTTGCAGGCTTTTCCTTTTTTGTCATTAGTTTTTTCATTGTTGTCATTGTTTTGTTTTCTTTTGTCGCTTTGTTTTGCTCTGTCTTTTTCTGTGTGCATATTATTATCTCAGCAGGTCTATCTAGATAAGATAGGCTGGATAAAGAATCTGGAGGAGAAAACAATGGGACCGATGGTTCTGGGGTGGGACATGGGAGAGGGGGAGGTGGGGAAAGGAAGTAGTCCTAACCAACCCAGGACAATGGAACAACAAGTTATCCAAAATCAGTGGCAAGGAGGATGTAAGAAGCCTGGTGAGGTTTGATCAAGGGCAATGTAACCGAGAGGAATTACTGAAACCCAAATGAAGGGTGACCACGTTAGTGAGACAAGAGGAAAGTAAAAGAAAATAGAGGAAAGAACTAGGAGGCAAAGAGCATTTATAGAGGTCTAAAAAAAGGCATGTACATATGTAAATATATTTATACGTGACAATGGGGAAATAGATGTATGTATTGACATTGGGCCTCCACTCAAGTGCTCTCTCAATGCAAGAATACTTTGTTTTATTAAACTGGCATTCGTGATGCTCACTTTCCTGACATGATCGCTGAAGACAAATGGGTGCATAAGCAAATGTGGTGAAGAAAGCTGATGGTGCTCAGCTATCAAAAGGTATCGCGCTTGGGGTCTTAATGCTTGAAGGTACATAAGCAGTCATCTAGCTCAGAAGGAACAAGGCCCACATGGAAGAATCACACCAGCCAGTGTGATCATGAGATGTCAAAGGGATCAGATTTCAGCCATCAAAGAACAAAAAATCATATCATTGTGAATGAGGGTGAGTGCAGATTGGGGCCCCAAAGCCCATCTGTAGGCAACTGGACATCCCCTTACAGAAGGGTCTCAGAGATGAGATGAGCCAGTCAGGGTGGAGTGTAGCAGCAATGAAACATGCAACTTTCCTCTAGTTCTTAAATGCTTTGCCACCCCCACCCCCTCACCCACTATCATGACCCCAATCCTAACTTACATATCTGGCTACATCAGAGCATGTACACTAGTACAGATAGGAGATGGAAACACAGGGAATCCAGGGCAGATGATCCCTTCAGGAACAGTGGTGAGAGTGATGACACCAGAAAGGTGGAGGCATGGTGGGACACCAGAAAGGTGGAGGGATGGTGGGGCAGAAAGGGGGAACCGATTATAAGGATCTACATATAACCTCCTCCCAGGGGAACGGACAACAGAAAAGTGGGTGAAGGGAGTCATTGGACAGTGTAAGATATGACAAAATAATAATAATTTATAAATTATCAAGGATTCATGAAGGAGGGGGAAGCGGGGAGCGAGGGGTAAAATGAGGAGCTGATACCAAGGGCTCAAGTGGAAAGCAAATGTTTTGAGATTGATGAGGGCAATAAATGTACACATGTGCTTGACACAGTGGATGTATGTATGGATTGTGATAAGAGTTGTATGAGCCCCCAATAAAATGATTTTTAAAAAGAGAAAAAAATGATGATGGCAACAAATATACAAATGTGCTTGACACTATGTATGTATTGTGATAAGAGCTGTATGAGCCCCCAATAAAATGATTTAAAATATATATTGTTATAAAACCATAAACCCTTTACTAAACAAATATGAAGCTATTGTTTCTTGAGCAAGTCCCTATCTAAATCTATATATTTCTGAAAGTTGGGCGTCTTTATCGCTGATCCTTCCCTGCAGAATTCTAAACTTCTTGATTTCTTGAGGAAATCTATCAAACTTATCCCATGGGAATTTAAAACAAACCATCAACAAAAACAACAAAAAACTGTCAATATACATTTCTGAGTCTATTTCTCTACTTCAAATCTAACTGATACAGAAGATGCCGTAGGGTCCCTGTATTGATTAGACTCTTGTGTTGAAGGTATCCTATCAAAACAAAGACAATCATATTACTGAGAAACCTAGTAAGCAAACATCCACTGTTCTTAGATACATATTTAAACATGCTTTATTTGGCATACATCAGGGCATATATGAATTGCATCTGTAGGAGTAATACTTTTCTTATTTATTCTAGTATTGATTAGGGAAAATATTGGAATTGAAATAGAAAATAATATATTCAACCAACTTTAGTAATAAAATTAAATAATTAATTTTGTGAAATGTTTTTTTAAAATATTATTTTGTCCCCCATTTTAATTTAAAGAAAAAAGTGAACAATTTCAGTATCATTTATCTCTCACAAACAATTTTCAGTGTTCAAATTTTTGTCACCTCTGTTAAACACAAACTTATAAATTAATAAATTGTATAACTAAAGTAGAAAACACCACCACTTGTCTGTCAGATTGCCATACTGAGGTTGCTTGTGTGTTGTTATGATGCTGGAAGCGATTTCATTGATATTCCAAATGCCGGTTGGGTCACCCAGAAAGAACAAGCTTCAGTAGAACTTGCAGACTAAGAATAGACAAGGAAGGACTTGGCTACTCACTAACACTGAGTAGGACATAACCTTGTCAGAGAT
>NW_022111301.1:1112310-1114243 GCF_000313985.2 Echinops telfairi | reverse complement strand
CTGATGTCAGATGGCCTGCTGAGTTCAAGAGTATTGAAATCTGACTGAAGAGGAGCTGGTGTCTCTGATGGGGTCGACCATTGTGACATGAGTCCAGAAAAGCCCATGGGAATGGAATCTTTGGGAAGTTTGTTTGTTGGTGGGGCATGCCTAAAGGAAAAGAGAAATAGCTGGGTGGGGCGGGGGGGAGCTTCCAGTGATTGAAACTTGGAATATGCGAAGCATGAATTTAGGAAAATTTCTACTGGTCAAAAAGGAAATGGAACACATGAAGATGATAATGTAGGCAATCAGTAGCTGAACAGAGTGGGTATTGGCCATTTTCAATCAGAATCATTTGATTTATTGTGCCGGTAATAACACAATCAAGAGTAATGGTTTGGTATTAATTGTCAGAAAGGATCTTGAAAATAGACAATATCCTTCTTTAGATGATCAACATGTAACGAAATGTTTCCCTTAAACCCTTGCAAGTGTTTTCTAATCAAGTTCCAATCATACAATGTCTTATTATATGGGTAAGGGGTTATACAAAAATCAGTTACATTCCAATCACACTTTAGCATTAATTGATAAGTCCAAAATCTTGAACTTTTAGCAAAAAAGTCTGTTGCAATAGTCCAGTCACTATTGTATAAAATGTTCAGTTATGATAGAGTCCCAGAGTGTCCCTTAGACAGCATTAGCAATGTTGGAAATGTCTCAGCAGGCAAAGATCACCATTCTCAGGAATCTGTGATGTCTTCTTGACATTTTGGATGACTTCAGTAACAGGACAGGGTCAGGTCACAGCATCAGCTTCCCTCCTGTCTTCTGGGCCTTGTTGGCTGTAGAAAACTCCACCTATCTCCCTTGCCTGGGAAAACATAAACAAACAGCCCCTCCCTTCTGGGTGTCAGCAACCTGGAAACAGAATCATGGGTAAGATTGGTGCTTTCTTCAACTGCTCTTCCTTGTCCATCTTTCTCCAAACGTGGCTGAGGCGTTCACGTGAAGTCCACCAGCTTTACTCTGCAAAAACATAAATGTATGGCCCTTTCTCCAGGTGATAAATGGACCTGGATCTCAAACATGATTCACATCTTCCCATCTTCCTTGGTCTTCTTCTTTTTTTATTATTATTATTTTTTAATTTTTAGTTTGTTTTCTTTCCCTGAGTCTTCTTAGGATTCTGAAGGAAAAATACATACTTTTGCCAAAGCTCTCCAGTCAGCAGGGATCCAGCTCTTGGATTCTCCCAGAGATCTTATCATGCTAATACAAAATGAGAGTTTGAGCCCTAGTCAGTGACCACCTGCTAGAGATCTTTTAGCAGCTCAAAGGGGAAGGCACTGTAAATTCCTTGTGAGTATTTCCCAGGCTGTCTGTTAATAACTTGGACAGGGTAAGATATACTAATCCAGTGGTTCTCAACCTGTGGGTAGTGACCCCTTTGGGGGTGAAACGACCCTTTCACAGGGGCCACCCAATTCATAACAGTAGCAAAATTACAGTTTTGAAGTAGCAACAAAAATAATTTTATGGTTGGGGGTCACCACAACATGAGGGTTGCGGCATTAGGAAGGTAGAGAAGCACAGTTCTAATCTCTAAATCTCCTTCTGCAATCCCTCTTTCTACCCTTGAAAGTAAAGGTGCTTTCCTATATTTCACCTCTTTTCTTCTATTTTCTGTGTTGCTCTTCTTGACCAATATATCTTGAATCTCCACTTCCCAAACTTCATCTTCTGTGTTAACTCTCTCAGTTTGCATTTCTTTGGATCTAATCTCATCTCTCCTTCTAGCCCTGACTCGTGTGATTCCTAGGCTTCTCTACACGATATTCTGGTGGTGTGGCAGATGCTTCTAATCTGATGTCTCCTTCTGATTCAGGCTTAGTTTTCTCAGTTCTGTCTAAAATCCTTTCATCTGCCTGATACTCATTCTGCTTGCTTT
>NW_022111301.1:1109974-1111741 GCF_000313985.2 Echinops telfairi | reverse complement strand
AGCTAAATAATTCCTCTCAGCATTATCTATTCGGGTTAAAAATTGTTTCAGAATGAAGGAGTTCCCTAGAATTTCTTCAGAAAATATTCTTCAGAATTACCATTTACTAAAACTGCAAAAGAATTCTGATAACAAAAGAAGTACAATCATAAAATGCTGACTGTAATCCAACTATGCCATAGGGTAAAAACAACTAATTTGCTGTGCTTCTTCCAGAAACATAAATTATGCTGACAGGGAAGAGTGGTAGCAGTTTTTGTCAACTGAATTTATTTTTTGCTTAGCAAAGCTCGAAGTCAGGTAATAATTGACCCACGGGTTAAAGTTTAAGTCTGTATTACTACACCAGTAGATCTGCTAAGTGCTCCTATATATTTTGCAGTTCTCTAGTTTCAGTTGTAAGATTTCAAAGAAGTATGCGTGTGATATAATTTTAAAACTTTAAATGCAATATTTTGCTATTTATGTGTGCATTTCTTGGAGAAAATTTACTAAACTCTCCCTGTCAGGTGTTATTTGTTTTAAAAAGAAAACATTTCATATTCATGAGACTAGTGGGAGTTTTAATACTTGTAGTTAATGAAATCCTGTATCAAAGCAAAAATCATATCTCGTTACAAACATTTTTAGATATATGTAGATAAAATGCTTATTGTAGTTTCCAAATAAATGCTCTCTCTCCTTATAAATAAATAAACAATGCAGCATATGTTCAATAAACAGCTATTATTTTTAATGATATTCAGTAACTGGTATAATTAAAATATTAGCATAATGGTATTTATATAAATTAAATGTGTTTTACTTGCAATTGGTAGTTTCCGCCCCACACTCTAAACAGTAAGATAAGCTTTTTAAAATTATTCACTCATGGGCTAATATTGGGCACTTGACTAATTGACCCCCCCATAAAAAAAAAGATTAATCCATTTTCTCTACATCAATCTCTAGACACATGGAAGATATTTGCCAGTAAGAAGTAGAAAAAGGGAACTGAGCTACCACATGGGAATTTCAATTCTTGGCAACAGTATAGAGAGATTCTGAGGCTTTGTAAATCTTTATGGGAACAGGGCTGATATATTTTTCCTATGGGGGTTTGAACCACCTACCTTGTGGTTGGCAATATAACTCTTATCTGACAGCACTAGGACTCCTTTATTCAAACCTTATTTTCTTCAAATAGACAAATATAAAGCTATTGATTTATAATAATGTTTATAGATATTCTTGTGGAAGACATTTTCTACAATTGTTTTTAAAATGCCTGTTTACAATTGGTTCATTCAAATTAGGATTTTGCTACACTTATATTCTACATCTGCCTTAAAAAAATTATCATACCCCAAATAATGATTTGATGAAGAAATATAAATTTGGCTTATGGAATCTGACTATATTTTGTTATGCTGTTTATCATTTTACTCCTCCTTATATTTAACGTTACATTAGAAAATTAAAATACAAAGTTAAATATAAAAATATATAATACATTCTAAATTTACTAGATTCAGCTTAAGTTTTATGAGAGAGCTTATATATTTCCCAGGTAAAGCCACCCACTCCAAGATGTCAAGTTCAACTGATAGAATTGCTCCATATGGTTTCTGAGACTGTAAATAATTACAGCAGCATACAGCCTCATATTTCTCCTGTGGTGGGTTTGAAACTTTGACCTTTTGGTTAGAAGCCCAACACTTAACCCACTGCCCCACCAGGATTTCTAATTCTTAGTGCATCACTTGAGGATCACACGATGTCTAATTT
>NW_022111301.1:1099421-1103960 GCF_000313985.2 Echinops telfairi | reverse complement strand
TGCTTCCAGTAGACGATTCCAGTTCTCCAGTACAGGTCCTCCTTCTGAATCAGTTATTGTTTCACTTCTGCAACTTGTTTACTGTGAAATAAGTGTCAGGATCCAAGGCCTGTGGCTTAGGTGACAGATCATTCCTGAAGTGGGTGTCCATTGCTGGGAGGACAGACCATTGGGCTCTTCAAGAGAAGAGGCAATGTGGTAAATAGCCCCCAAACTGATCATTTGTTCTTCTTGCAAGAGATGCATGTTTTCCCCTTGAAGCAACACACTCTACACCTAGAATACACATTGTTGTTCTGTCCAGAGAAAGATTCCAGATGTGGAATAAACGTGTTGCTTCGAGAACTCAAGCAGGCCTGCCTGGAAGTGTGCTCCCTACCTTGTATGATTCTAAGGGAAATCCAAACAAAAAACCCACCAAGTTGAATCAGATTCATAAGGACTCTGTTGGATAGAGTAGAAATGCCTCTCAGGGTTTCTGAGAATGCAAATCTTTATGGAGTAGCAAGCTTGAGCTTTCTCCTTTAGAACGGCCAGTGGTTTCAACTTGGCCGTTAGCAGTCCAGTGCATATATACCTAAGTCACCAGAGCACCTTCTGACAGAAAATGAAGCCCAAGATTCAAACATATTATAGAGAAATCCCTTCAACCGGATGCAGACGAGGCAAAGACAAGGATAGATCATCAAGAGGAAAAAGATCATCTGCATGATATCATAATTGTGTTCAAAGAGTCACACCCACACAGGAATTTAAGTAGGACATGGAAAACAAAGTCAATATTACAAAATCGTGATTTTCACTGATTAATCACAGTGGCAGAGAAGGCTCTAGTAGCAGGGAGGTGACCATCATTGGGACACATGCATGAAGAGGGAGGAGTAGCAATCAGATACATTCTGCCAAAGGGCAAAACTGTTCACATTGACAATCAATGGTAGGAACAATCTTGTGGGAGCACAATCTAAGTAGTGACTCAAAAACAGACTTAGTTCTTCCTCTTTAAAACCTTACTATGCTACACCGACTGCCCTTGAGTCAAGGGAGACTCAGAGAGACCCTGTAGGACAGAATAGAACTGCCCCTTTAATTTCTGAGACCATAACTCTCTACAGGAGTAGAGAGCCCCATTTTTCTTTAGCCTTCTGCAAATCTAGTGCTCAGAATTTAAGCTCTAATACATAAGTAGAGAATTCCTGATCAAGCATTTTTTTGTTTTGATTTTTACTTTGGATAACATGTCCCTGAATACTAATCTAATTAAAAACTTTTACTTGTCATGCATTCCTGAATTTAATCAGATGTATCTCTCAGTATGTGGCACACACAGAGGCATAGTGGCACAATGGGTATGCACCTGACTGCTCATTGGAAGGTGAGAGATTTGAACACACATGTAGCTCCTTGGCAGAAAGATGTGATACAGAATGTCTATAAATGTTTAAGTCATATAAATGCTATAAGGGCATTTCTACCCTGTTTTGTAGGATTGGAATGAGGTGTAATTGACTCAGAAATAATGGGTTTAGGGTTTTCATCTAGATAACATACATCTTATGTTGTGGTGCTGTACAAAAAATGAGACTTTTGAAAAGTGAAGCCCAAAGATTTTTTATTGAAGTGTTTTGACAAATTCTAGCATTCAGAGGGAGAGATGAAGGTTTTATACCTTGGGACAGGAGTGCATGAATATAATTATGCATGTTTGAGATTTCATATATTTAAAATTTTAAAAATTAAAACAATCAAACCCACTCTCACTTATATTGATTCTAAAATTTCAGAGACTGCAAATTTTTCCCCCCCAAAGATTTCATCTTTAATGAAATGACTTGGGGAAGAACATACATGTCTATGACATCAACACTACAGTTTTTGGAGTCACAGTTAGATAGAATTATATCCATTCCATAATTAACGTGAATGCCAACATCTCTAGACATTCGTTTTTCACTGCAAATCTTTATAGAGCAGATAGCTTCATTTGCTTCTTTTAGAGCAGCCAAAGGAATTGAACTGCTAATCTTGCAGCCAGCAGCCAAGTGTATGCACACACCACCAATGGGATTCAGTATAAGAAGTTAACAAGTTAAAACCCAGCAAGGTTACCTAGTCTATTTTCTAACATAAACTTCCAAGCATGTGTTTTTCTAAAATATCTGCATATACATTTTCTGGGAGCATTCTTATGATACCATCTACACGGATATTTTGTGATAAACATTTCTCCATGTTTTTGCCTCCATCATTGTTTGCTAAGGGTGGCTCAAAAATATATGGACAGTACCATAATAAAATATGGATAGCCTTGAAAAAAAATGAGAATTCCAGGACATTTCATTGTGCTCATGTTGAACTTGTACATCGATTGAGAGGCAGTTGTACGAAGAAAAGGAAAAATTGCATGATTTAAAATCAGAAAAGGTGTGCATCAGCGCTGTAGCCTCTCACTATATTTATTGAATATGTATGCTGAGCAAATAGAGAAGCTAGATTACATGAAGAATAATGAAGAATCGGGATTGTAGGAAGGATATTAACAGTGGAGACCTGACGATGACATAAACTTGCTAGCTGGAAGTGAGGAGGACTTGAAACCTTTGCACATGCAGATCTAGGATCCCAGCTTTCAGTAGGGTTTACAACTCAATGCAATGGAAACTTAACAACAGTAACAACTTAAGGCTCTAAATGATCCCCCTCTACTGCTAGGGGAAGAGAAGCTCTGTTGGTGTCCTCGGTTATACCTTGGGTTGTTAACCTTGACTTTTTCATTTAGCGCTTGCCAGCTGCTGTGAGAGATAAAGATGACACCCTTTGCACCCATAAAGATTTACAATCTCAGACACCAAGGGAGTAGTTATTTGTACCCAATTAAATTGATGGGGTCAAACTAATTTCAATGGCAGTGGGTTTGATTTTGAGCTTTTATTTTCAAGAAAGCAAACAGAGGGATTAGGGTAGACGAATTTTACTTGGATCCACAATCAATATTCATGAAGGCAGCAGTCGTGTGGTGAAAAGGTGAGTTGTATTGAGTAGCTCTTCTGGGCAAGACTTCTTTAGAGTATTGAAAAGCAAACATGTTACTTAGAGGATTAAGGTAAACCTGACACAATCCAGGGTACTTTCAATTGCTCCATAGACATGTGAAAGGTGGGCAGTGACTATGGAAGACAGAAGAATTGATGTGTTTGAATTGTGGAGCTGGTGAAGAATTTTGAAAGTACCATGGACTGCTGAACGGACAGCCAATCTGTCTTGGAAGTAGTACAGCCATTGAGTGCTCCTTAGAGGCAAGGGTGGTAAGAGCTTGTCTTCCATACTTTAGACAGGTTGCCAGGGGAGACCAGTTCCTGGAGAAGGACACCATGTTGGGCACAGTAGAGCGGCTGAGAGGTAGCAGAAGGCTCTCAAGGAGATGGATTGGCATAATGTCTACAACAACGGATTTAGGCATATTAACAATTGTGAGGATGGAAGACTAGGCAGTAGTTACTTCTGTTGTGCATAGGGTAGCTATGGGTTGTATCCAACTAGATGGCACCCAATAACAACAACAACAGCACCAGCAGTAACACATTAATTCTAAAAATAATATTTTGACTCAGACCCATGTCCTTAATTTTCAATGATGACAGTCTCATCAGTTTTAGAGTGCTCTCACATACTTACCACAGTATCCAGTGTGCTAGCTACTTCTTGCTCCTATGTGAACTGTGCATATCCAAAATATACTAGAACAATGTGATATTGGTGGTCAGATGGTCAAGGTCCATTCATACGATATTATTGGACAGAACAGGTCATGTAAAATAGCCCTAGGTACAATTCTTAATGAAATTATTCTCTGCTCCACATGACACTTTCAATTATCTTCTTTCATAATTAGAAAAGAAAGGGAAAAAAAGACAAAGTAATTACATCATAGCATGAATTTGAAGACATCTTGCTCTCCACTAGCAAGGCCATCAGTTCCAGAATGGCAGCTATATTGGGGACAACTGCTTGGTTACGTTTATGATTGCCTAGGTCATTCCCCAGAATATATCAATTTTTTGTAGAGATAAAATAAATAAGTTAAAAGTATATATGATGCTTTTTGTGGCCATCTCAGCATAATATCTTGAGCTTTGTGTTAGTTACATAGTTTCATGTCAACTTGATAAATAAGTGTATGGTTGGAATCTAGACTATCAATTGCATAACACCGAGATGATGCCTCCTTGTGAATATGGCCTTCTCATGAAGATTCTGGGAGCTTCCTCTCTTTTCTCCCCGGAGGCTGGCTACACACTCTCTTGGTACTTCACCTTCCTGTTGACAAGGCACACCGAACCACCCAGAGACCAGCGCCAGCCCTGTGATGCTTCCACCGCAATTGGATCTGCAAAACTTTTCAGCCACTGGCCTGTGATCTCCTTCCTTTCGGATCATTGCATGTGCTTCATGAGTCTGAAGAAGGATTCATGGACTGGTATTGGACTTTGGGGCTAATATCAGGTTCATAGACTTGCTCTGGACTGGGCTGGAATGTTT
>NW_022111301.1:1096157-1098947 GCF_000313985.2 Echinops telfairi | reverse complement strand
ATGGACAAAGTCATGTTCAGGAGCTTCTACTTGTTTCTTTTCCTTTGTTCCTCCCGCAGTGAAGAGATAACAGGCTCCTTTGAAACAACTAAGCAAGTTCCACGGCTTTCACACTTAGCTTATTAACCGCGTTCAACTTCTCATTTTCTCTGTCGAAGGCATCAATAAAATTAGTAATGAATAACTAGCTTCATTACACTGTAGGCATAGGATTCCTCAAACCTTTCCAGTATCTGGATGATCACCAAGAGATCCCCTGCAGTAGCATGTGGTCCATGGTCTACTTCACTGAAACATTCAGTGACTCGGTTGTCTTCTTCTGTTAAAGACCATCTATGCACCACATGACACTCAATGTGAGGGTCACTTGCCAGTCGGGGGCCCAGTAACCCAACTTTAACATCTCACCTTAGAGCATGCTTTTCAGACCACTCCTGCTGAGCACTCGGTCAGCTCGAGGTTTTTTAAAGAGCAGACATCGAAACTGAAATAATTTTACCCAAAAAAGAAAGAAATCTTATTGGGAGACATCCCTATGATAGAGGAACACACAATTTGGATTGTCAGACTATGACCTGACAGTTACAAAAGGAAAGATAAAAAGGATTTCCCTCTCACACTAATTGAGGACTGGCAATGCACTGATTACCAAACAGAGTGTACTGGAGATGACAATAAGAAATCAAAATGATAAATATGACTTGAACAGTTAAACCTTATCACTTGATCCCCCCTCTGATACGTTGGGTCAGATCTGGTTTTCAATGTTTTGTTTCTTTGTTTTTTCAGTTTTTCATATTGATGTTTTCCTTGGATCTACTTTGTCATTGTCTGTAACCTCTTTGAATCATTGTTATGTGTTTTTCTGGATTTTCTTTTTGTATATGAAACTCAGGATTAACGAACCTATAGAGACAACAATTAGAATAAGCGTTCCTGGGGGTTACAGTGAGGGAGGGGGAGGAGAAGGCAGCTGATATCAAGGAGTTGAAGAAGGAAGAAAATGTTTTGAAACTGATGATGGTAGTAATTGGACATTACTGTTTGACTTTATTGAACTATGAAATGGTATTATATCTGTATCAGCTCCCAATAAAATGTGCTTTTTGGGGGCAAAATGAAAATGATACGGGCTTTGTGGAAGAACTTCAGAGTCAGTGCCCCACTGATAAAGTCTTGTCCGGGCCACACAGAAGCACACATTTTCCATTGGGGAGTTCTTCATTGAGAAATAATGACAACTTTTCACTCTCTTCTGAGCTCAGTCTTCAGTGCAAGTAGCCTGGGCAGACAACATATGTGTGTGGATTCAGTAGCTGATCTGGATGTATGGTATTTGGCTGCTCCTCACCAACTCCATTGCCTGTAGCAGGGCTTCTTGAAGAGAAAATTGTGTGGTGCATTTCCATAAAGCTCATCTACGAGATTGGAGCTGTCTTGACCCAGGGAAAATCAGCACGCCTTAAAGGAAGCAGGTATTTAGTGTTACCTTGTAAATCTTAACATCATATTTTTTGCAGTATTACCATGAATAAAATAATATGAACTAATTGCAATATATGAAAAAGAATAAGTACATATTTATCAAAAATAGTGTCTATTGTTATACATAATGTTTCATGTACCTATAAGGAGAAAAGTTTAAAAAAAAAAAAGGTCACTTCGTAAGTATGCATACATATTCACAGCACAAAACTAAATGGTCAATAAATGCAAGAAAATATGCTGCAGTTGCTTCATAACTTTAGAAATAGAAATTCAAGAAACAATGAGATGGAATGCTTTCTCTGTCAGATTGCCAACATTTAGATCACTTAAAATTACCTGGCTTTGACTCTGGTGTCAGAACATAAGCATTCTCATGAATATTTGCCATAATTAGGGTGAATAAATACTATAAATAGGCTGCCATCAGTTCCCATTAGATTTTGCCAACACAAGAGTCTAGGTCATGTTAAATATTGCTTACAAATGCCAAATTTTATGAACTATTTGGCATTAGGGATTTTTACAGAAAGGATCGTGGATCAGTACTTTCAAATAAGGACCACACACACACAGACCACCACCACCACCACACCACACACAAACTATAATTATATAGTACAGAGATTGACATGTTTTTAGACAGTACTGTATGCCTTAATCTGAAGTTCTTTTGTGTGGAAAGGAGAAAGTTATCTGGGTATTTCCAACCTGGGGGATTTACTGAAAAATGGGTAATAAACTAGTAATAAGTGATTGAGAAAAATAAAGGAAAAAGTGATATCAGCATAAATCAGAAATTGTAGAAAGCAGCTTTGGCATAATTTGGTATAAATTTTCTGTTGGTCTTACAATATGACTTCTATTTTACAGAATGTTATTTTCTTCATAAATCTTTAAAAGAATATACCAATGAATGTTATACAATGAGGTTGATGATTCAAAAAGTTATACAAGTATCCAAATTTAATTAGTTAATATAATATATATTTCCTTGAAATCTGTCCACTTGATTAAATTTGTATACCGTGAGTATAAATATATTCAAAATTTCCTAGTGAGACTGGTTTTGAATGACAGTAAGGATGCCATAATATATGATTTAAAATTTTTGTATTGTCAATTTCTACCTATCCCTTTTACATTTATAAGTACTGGCAAGCTATTAGGATTACACCAAGGTCAGTGGTCCAAGCAACCAGCTGCTGTGCATTAAAATGATGAGGCTACCTGCTCAGGTAAAGATTTACCCTTTTAGAAACCCTGTGAACAGTTCTACTCTGTTGACCCAGAGAGCTATGAGTG